>NW_026111543.1:592267-764767 GCF_024679095.1 Eriocheir sinensis | reverse complement strand
GCTTTTTTTTTTTTTGGGGGGGGGGGGTAGTTTGTCTGTTTCCGTCTGTGTTTCTCTTTTTTGTGTCTCCTTTTCTTTTCATCGATATATCTGTCTGTCTGCCTTACGTTCTCTCCCCAAAGTTTCCCCTCCCCTCAGTTTCCCCTCCCCTTTTCCCTTACGTTCTCTCCCCAAAATTTCCCCTCCCCTCTTCCCTTACGTTCTCTCCCCAAAGTTTCCCCTCCCCTCTTCCCTTACGTTCTTTCCCCAAAGTTTCCTCCACTCTTCCCTCATGTTCTCTCCCCAAAGTTTCCACTCCACTCTTCCCTCACGTTCTCTCCCCAAAGTTTCCCCTCCCTCTTCCCTAACGTTCTCTTCCCAAAGTTTCCTCCTTCTTCCCTTACGTTCTCTCCCCAAAGTTTCCTCCTTCTTCCCTACGTTCTCTTCCCAAAGTTTCCCCTCCCTTCTTCCCTTACGTTCTCTCCCCAAAGTTTCCCCTCCACTCTTCCCTTACGTTCTCTCCCAAAGTTTCCCTCCCTCTTCCCTTACGTTCACTCCCCAAAGTTTCCTCCTCCTCTTCCTTACGTTCTCTCCCCAAAGTTTCCCTCCCTCTTCCCTTACGTTCACATCCCCAAAGTTTCCCCTCCACTCTTCCCTTACGTTCTCTCCCCAAAGTTTCCCCTCCCCTCAGTTTCCCCTCCCCTCTTCCCTCACGTTCACTCCCCAAAGTTTCCCCTCCACTCTTCCCTTACGTTCTCTCCCCAAAGTTTCCCCTCCCCTCTTCCCTTACGTTCTCTCCCCAAAGTTTCCCCTCCCCTCTTCCCTTACGTTCTCTCCCCAAAGTTTCCCCTCCCCTCTTCCCTTACGTTCACTCCGTAAAGTTTCCCCTCCACTCTTCCCTTACGTTCACTCCCCAAAGTTTCCCCTCCACTCTTCCCTTACGTTCTCTCCCCAAAGTTTCCCCTCCCCTCTTCCCTTACGTTCTCTCCCCAAAGTTTCCCCTCCCCTCTTCCCTTATGTTCACTCCCCAAAGTTTCCCCTCCACTCTTCCCTTACGTTCTCTCCCCAAAGTTTCCCCTCCACTCTTCCTTTTTTTTTTTTTTTGTTTTTTTTTTACACAACAAAGGAGGCAGCTCAAGGGCACACACACAAAAAAGAAAACAATAATAAAAAAAAAGCCCGCTACTCACTGCTCCCAAAAAAGAAACAAAAGAGGTGGCCGAAAGCAAGGTCAAATACGAGAGGAGAGATGTCCTGATACCCTCCTCTTGAAAGAGTTCAAGTCGTAGGCAGGAGGAAATACAGATGAAGGAAGATTGTTCCAGAGTTTACCAGCGTGAGGGATGAAACATGGAAACATGGAAACGCAGGCAACAGAAAGCCTATTGGCTCATTTTTTTTTTTTTTTTTTTTTTTTTTTTTTTTTTTTACAGCAAAGGAGACAGCTCAAGGGCACAAAAAAGTGAACATTAATAAAAAAAAAAAAGCCCGCTACTCGCTGCTCCTAAATAGAATCCAAAGAGGTGGCCGAAAGATAAGTCAGTTTCGGGAGGAGAGGTGTCCTGATACCCTCCTTTTGAAAGAGTTCAAGTCGTAGGCAGGAGGAAATACATATGAAGGAAGATTGTTCCAGAGTTTACCAGCGTGAGGGATGAAAGAGTGAAGATGCTGGTTAACTTTTGCATAAGGGGTTTGGACAGTATAGGGATGAGCATGAGTAGAAAGTCGAGTGCAGCGGGGCCGCGGGAGGGGGTTAGGCATGCAGTTAGCAAGTTCAGAAGAGCAGTCAGCGTGGAAATATCGATAGAAGATAGAAAGAGAGGCAACATTGCGGCGGAATTTAAGAGGTAGAAGACTATCAGTATGAGGAGGAGAGCTGATGAGACGAAGAGCCTTTGCCTCCACTCTGTCCAGAAGAGCTGTGTGAGTGGAGCCCCACCACACATGAGATGCATACTCCATACGAGGGCGGACAAGGCCCCTGTATATGGACAGCAACTGTGCAGGGGAGAACTGGCGGAGACGGTACAGAACGCCCAGCCTCGAGGAAGCTGATTTAGTAAGAGATGAGATATGAAGTTTCCAGTTGAGATTTTGAGTTAAGGATAGACCGAGGATGTTTAGTGTTGAGGAAGGTGATAGCTGGGTGTTGTCAAAGAATAGGGGATAGTTGTTTGGAAGATTGTGTCGAGTGGATAGGTGGAGAAACTGTGTTTTTGAGGCGTTGAAGGACACCAGGTTCTTGCCCCAATCGGAAATAATAGTAAGGTCTGAGGCTAAGCGTTCTGCAGCCTCCAGCCTTGAGTCGTTAAGTTCCTGAAGGGTGGGTCTTCTATTAAAAGAAGTTGAATAATGCACAGTGGAATCATCGGCGTAGGAATGGATAGGACAGTTCGTTTTGGAAAGAAGATCATCAATGAACAACAGAAAAAGAGTTGGAGATAGGACAGAACCCTGTGGGACACCACTGTTAATAGATTTAGGGGAAGAACAGTGACCGTCTACCACGGCAGAAATAGAACGGTCAGAAAGGAAACTGGAGATAAAGGTACAGAGAGAAGGATAGAAACCGTAGGAGGGTAGTTTAGAAAGCAAAGATTTGTGCCAGACCCTATCAAAAGCTTTTGATATGTCCAGCGCAATAGCAAAGGTTTCACCGAAACGGCTAAGAGAGGATGACCAAGAGTCAGTTAAGAAGGCTAGGAGATCACCAGTAGAACGCCCCTTGCGGAACCCATACTTGCTATCATATATAAGGTAATAAGTTGAAAGTTGCTGTTGAATCTTACGTTTAATGATTGATTCAAAAGCTTTAGATAGACAATAAATTAAAGAAATAGGAAGGTAGTTTGAGTGATTTGAGCGTTCTACCTTCTTAGGTACAGGCTGTGTGAAGGCATACTTCCAGCAAGAAGGAAAGGTAGATGTTGACAGGCAGAGGCGAAAGAGTTTGACCAGGCAGGGTGACAGCACGGAGGCACAGTTTTTAAGGACAATAGGAGGCACTCCATCAGGTCCATAAGCCTTCTGAGGATTGAGGCCAGAGAGGGCATAGAAAACATCATTTTGAAGAATCTTAACAGGCATAAAGGAGTCAGAGGGGGATGAGTAGGAGGAATATGCCCAGAATCGTCCAGAGTGGAGTTTTTAGAAAAAGTTTGAGAGAATAGTTCAGCCTTAGAGATAGATGAGACGGCAGTGTTGCCGTCAGGACTGAGTGGAGGAAAGATGAAGAAGTGAAGTTAGAGGAGATGTTTTTGGCTAGATGCCAGAAGTCACGGGAAGAGTTAGAGAAAGCAAGGTTTTGACATTTTCTATTAATGAAAGAATTTTTGGTTAGTCGGAGAATAGATTTGGCACGATTTCGGGCAGAAATGTAAAGTTCATAATTAGCATTAGTTTGAAGGCTCTGGTATCTTTTGTGAGCTACCTCTCTATCATTGACAGCACGAGAACAAGCGTGATTAAACCAAGGCTTTTTAGCGTGAGGAGTAGAGAAAGAACGAGGAATGTATGCCTCCATTCCAGAGACAATCACCTCTGTGATGCGCTGAGCACACACAGAGGGGTCTCTATCCTGGAAGCAATAATCATTCCACGGGAAATCGGAAAAGTACATCCTCAGGTCGTCCCACCGAGCTGAAGCAAAATGCCAGAAGCATCGCCTCTTCGGTGGGTCCAGAGGATGTACAGGAGCGATAGGACAGGATGCAGAAATAAGATTGTGATCGGAGGAGCCCAACGGAGAGAACAGTTTGACAGAATAAGCAGAAGGGTTTGAGGTAAGGAAGAGGTCTAGAATGTTGGGCCGATCTCCAAGACGGTCAGGAATACGTGTAGGGTGCTGGACCAACTGCTCTAGGTCGTTGAGGATAGCAAAGTTGAAAGGCTTGTTCACCTGGATGGTCAGTGAAAGAGGATGAAAGCCAAAGCTGGTGGTGAACATTGAAATCTCCTAGGATGGAGATTTCAGCGAAGGGAGAGTGGGTCAAGATGTGCTCCACTTTAGAGTTCAAATAGTCAAAGAATTTTACATAGTTGGTAGAGTTAGGTGAGAGATAAACAGCACAGATGTATTTAGTAATAGAATGACAGTGAAGTCTTAACCAGATGGTGGAAAATTCAGAAGAGTCAAGGTCGTGGGCACGAGAGCAAGTGATGTCGTTGCGCACGTAGGCGCAACATCCAGCTTTGGATTGAAATTTAGGATAGAGATAGTAGGAGGGAACAGAGTAGAGATTGCTGTCAGTAGCCTCAGAAACCTGGGTTTCGGTAAGGAAGAGAAGGTGAGGTTTAGAGGAGGAGAGATGATGTTCCACAGAATGAAAATTAGAGCGAAGACCGCGAATGTTGCAGAAATTGAGAAGAAAGAGGTTCGAGGAGTTATCAAGACACCTCTCGGGTCGGCAGCCAGAAGGGGAGTCCTCCCTGGGGGAATTTGTGGTCCCCCCCCCAGGCAGGGACTCCGAGGCATTGCTTAATTGAGCCATTTTGAATTTTGAATTTTGGAAAAAGGTGTATATGTTATGTGAATGTAGTGTGGTGTGGATAAAGAGAGGATCTGTCTTTAGAGAGCATGCTGAACTACTCTCCGGTGTTGGTGAGACAATAGGGAAACGGTTAGTGAGGACATGGGAAGGGTCTTTGGAGGGCTTCAGCTCCCTTCTCACCTCCCATATATACCTCACCGGGAGTGGCTTGCGCCCGTTCGGTAGGTGTCTTCCTACCTACTCCAGAGGTTGCCCGCTTTGGTGATTTAATCTGCTCGACAGCCTGGGGCCTGGGGAGCAGATGAAAGCACCTCGACATTGAGGAGCAGATGAAAGCACCTCGATATTGAGGAGCAGATGAAAGCAACTCAATATTCAGTTTACTCCCGACGCAGCGAAGTGACGGTCGATTCTATATTTGAAGGAGTTGATAGTATTCGCATTTACTACTTCTGAAGGAAGATTGTTCCAGTGACGGATGACTCGGTTTGAAAAGAAACTCCTTCCGATGTCTGTGTTACATCGACTAGACTGAATGGGTAAACCGTTATTTCTAGTTCTTAGGTTGGTTTGCAATTCAAAGAAATTGGAGTAATCGACGTTATTGAATTTTTTCAGATACATGAAGACTTGAATCATGTCTCCTCGTAGGCGTCTTTTCTCTAATGTAAAGAGATTGAGTCGCTTGAGTCGTTCCTCGTACGGTTGAGCCCTTAAGGTTGGTATCATTTTCGTGGCGCGTGGTTGAATCCTTTCCAGTAAATCAATGTCCTTTCTGTAATTAGGAGACCAGAACTGTACTGCATACTCGAGGTGCGGTCTTACCATGGAATTATACAAGGATAGCATCACGTCTGGCGTTTTACACTCGAAGTTCCTCGCTATGAACCCGAGCATAGTGTTGGCTTTGTTGTATGCTTTTTTACAGTGATTCGCGTGTTTCAGGTCACTGCTGATACTGACTCCAAGATCCTTTTCCTCCTGCATCGCTTGCAGAGGTCTCCCATTCATGATGTATGTGTGGTTACTATTTCTGGACCCAATGTGCATGACTTTGCATTTGTCAACATTAAAGGACATTTGCCATTTTTCCGACCATTCGATAATGTGATTGAGGTCTTTCTGAATGATTTCGCAGTCGGTCTTTGTGAGGGCCGTTCCCCCCACCTTAATGTCATCAGCAAATTTCGATATTGTGGATTTCAGTCCTGATTCGAGGTCGTTGATATATATGATGAAGAGAATGGGTCCCAGCACTGACCCTTGGGGCACTTCACTAGTGACTGGAAGCCAATCGGAAGGCTGTCCGTTGAGTAGTACTCGTTGTTTTCTGTCGGTGAGCCAATCTCTTATCCACGCGATCAGATTGGCTCCAATGCCCGCCGAGTGCAGTTTCTTAAGGAGTCGCTCGTGCGGTACCTTGTCGAAGGCTTTCTGAAAGTCCAGGTATATAACATCACTGGGGATGTGGGCATCCCAGTTCTTATATATACCTTGGAAGAAGTCTAATAAATTCGTTAGGCAGGAGCGCTTGTTTCTGAAGCCATGCAGGGTGTCGGAGATTACATTATTGTCTTTTAGAAACTTAACAAGTTTGTCTCTAATAATCTTTTCGAGTATTTTTCCTGCCACTGATGTCAAACTTATGGGCCTGTAGTTTAATGCAACGCTTTTGTCTCCTTTTTTGAAAATTGGTGTTACGTTCGCCATCTTCCAGTCTTCCGGGACCTTTTTCAATTGAACAGACTGGTTGAATATGTTAGTGAGTGGCTGAAGTATTTGTTGTTTAAGCTCTTTTAATAACCGCGGGGACAAACCGTCAGGTCCTGTTGACTTGTTCGTGTCGAGTTTATCCAAATACTCTTTCACTTCATGGTCGCATATTGAGTCAATTTTCAGGGGCGTGATTCCCCTCGGCGGGTCAGGGTTCTCGGGCATGGTTTCGATGTTCTCGACTGTGAATACGGATGCGAAGTTATTGTTGAGGATTCTGGCCATCTGTTTACTGTCCTGAGTTGCAGCTCCAGTCTCGTCTGTCAGGGGACCAATATTGGATTTTACTTTCTTTTTCGATCTGATGTATGTGAAGAATTTTTTTGAGTTTGTCTTGATGTCATGCGCTATTTGTTTTTCGTAGTTGCGTTTACTACTCCGAATAAGGGTGCGACAAGCTCTGAGGCTGTTGTGGTACTGAGTACGGGCTTCGGCCGTGTCATTCTGTTTCATTAGGTTATAATTCCTTTTTTTTAAGTTTACCGCCCTTTTTATTTCTCTGGTCATCCACGGTGGATCTACGGCACCATTTACTCGCCTGGGTTTCGTCGGCACTGTAGCCTTTTCTACTCCCAAAAGCTTATCTTTGAAGTTGTTCCACACGTTGTCGATTGTATTGTCGGTTAGGCGAAGTTGGTCCCAGGTCGCAGAGGGAAGCAGCTCACGGGCTAGGTTGAAATTTGCTTTTTTGTAGTCTGGTATCACTGACGGATTGTCTACGAGTTTGAGACTTATGTTGACATTGAAACGGATTAAGTGGTGATCGCAACCGTTAATTTTTTCACCAACTTCACAGTCGCGAATGAGGTCGGGGTCGCTTACTAATACCAGATCCAGCAGATTTTTTTCTCGTTGTGGGTGACTTTCAACCTGAGTGAGGAACGAATCCTCCCCAGTCAATGTTAGGGCAATTAAAGTCCCCAATTATTATTGCTTCTTTACTTTGTGTTAAAGAGTGAAGCTCTTCGTACAGGGCAGTGTCATCGGCTGCCTGTTGTTTTGGAGGCCTGTATACGGTCGCAAGTGTTAGTTTCTTATTATTCGCAGTTATTTCCACATAGACGGAGTCGTAATTCTCTGCGTCCTGTTTGTCTATTTTTATGGCAGGGAGCGTACTTTTTACGTAGCAAATTACTCCTCCTCCTTTCTTGTGCATTCGATTTTTGTGGAAGCTTTCATCCCAGGGAAATGACAGTTCAGATACTAGATGTGCAGAGTTGGCCCAAGTCTCTGTGATGGCTACCACATCTGGTTTCTCAGTTGCAATATACGCCCTAATTTCGTCCTTTTTGGGTAATAGACTGCGTGCATTTGTGTACAAAATGGAAATGTGACTACTGGTTTGGCCGCGTCGTGTTGAATGAGTTCGCTTATCGGAGGCGTCGTTGGTTACACAGTTTCTTGCAAGCCGCATCGACGCTACGGTTCGGTTGATCAAGGGTTGCCTTTGCCTTGCCCTTGCCTCCAGTTTTTTTAATAGCTTTTCGAGAAGCTTTCAACTGCATCGTTCAGGAGCCTTCCTAGCCGCGCCGAACCAACCTCGTTCAAGTGGAGTCCGTCCTCCCAAAACAAATCTGGGCGCTGGTTGAAGTGATGCCATGCGTTCGTGAACCCTACGCCTTCATCGTTACATAACTGCTTTAGACTAGTGTTGACGCCGTACGCTTTACTGTTGTTGTATCTGGCGAACGTATTGACCCTCGGTAGAATTCCAGAGACGATGATGTGAGGGGACTTGGTCTTGTATTTCCGAATGACTTGACGGTATTTTGCTAAAAGGTCCTGAATTTGAGTTGACTGAAGGTCGTTGGTTCCCGCATGGATCAGATACACTGCGTCGTCTTTCGCATTTACTGAAACTGCATCGACAGCTGATTCAATATCGTCCAGTTTGGCTCCGGGGATACAGAAACGCTGCCGTGTCAACGTATTCCGACCGCAAAACTCCGTAAGTTGGCCTCTCACCACGCTGTCTCCAACTAAATTGACTCTAGTAGTTAGTTTGCCCATACCAGGAAACAGCGTCTGCTTAACTCTTGCATAAGGGGTTTGGACAGTATAGGGATGAGATTGAGTAGAAAGTCGAGTGCAGCGGGGCCGCGGGAGGGGGGGAGGCATACAGTTAGCAAGTTCAGAAGAGCAGTCAGCGTGGAAATATCGATAGAAGGTAGAAAGAGAGGCAACATTGCGGCAGAATTTAGGAGGTAGAAAACTATCAGTATGATGAGGAGAGCTGATGAGACGAAGAGCCTTAGCCTCCACTCTGTCCAGAAGAGCTGTGTGAGTGGATCCCCCCCACACATGAGATGCATACTCCATACGAGGGCGGATAAGGCCCCTGTATATGGACAGCAACTGTGCGGGGGAGAAGAACTGGCGGAGACGGTACAGAACGCCCAGCCTCGAGGAAGCTGATTTAGTAAGAGATGAGATATGAAGTTTCCAGTTGAGATTTTGAGTTAAGGATAGACCGAGGATGTTTAGTGTTGAGGAAGGTGATAGCTGGGTGTTGTCAAAGAATAGGGGATAGTTGTTTGGAAGATTGTGTCGAGTGGATAGGTGGAGAAACTGTGTCTTTGAGGCGTTGAAGGACATCAGGCTCCTCTTGCCCCAATCGGAAATAATAGTAAGGGCTGAGGCTAAGCGTTCTGCAGCCTCCAGCCTTGAGTCGCAAAGTTCCTGTAGGGTGGGTCTTCTATTAAAAGAAGTTGAGTAATGCAAGGTGGAGTCATCGGTGTAGGAATGGATAGGACAGTTCGTTTTGGAAAGAAGATCATCAATGAACAACAGAAAAAGAGTGGGAGATAGGACAGAACCCTGTGGGACACCACTGTTAATAGATTTAGGGGAAGAACAGTGACCGTCTACCACAACAGAAATAGAACGGTCAGAAAGGAAACTGGAGATAAAGGTACAGAGAGAAGGATATAAACTGTAGCAGGGTAGTTTGGAAAGCAGATTTGTGCCAGACCCTATCAAAAGCTTTTGATATGTCCAGTGCAATAGCAAAGGTTTCACCGAAACGGCTAAGAGAGGATGACCAAGAGTCAGTTAAGAAGGCTAGGAGATCACCAGTAGAACGCCCCTTGCGGAACCCATACTGGCGATCAGATAGAAGGTCAGAAGTGGAAAGGTGCTTTTGAATCTTACGGTTAAGGATTGATTCAAAAGCTTTAGATAAACAAGAAAGTAAAGCTATAGGACGGTAGTTTGAGGGATTGGAGCGGTCACCTTTCTTAGGCACAGGCTGTATGAAGGCATACTTCCAGCAAGAAGGAAAGGTAGATGTTGACAGGCAGAGGCGAAAGAGTTTGACCAGGCAGGGTGACAGCACGGAGGCACAGTTTTTAAGGACAATAGGAGGCACTCCATCAGGTCCATAAGCCTTCTGAGGATTGAGGCCAGAGAGGGCATAGAAAACATCATTTTGAAGAATCTTTATAACAGGCATAAAGGAGTCAGAGGGGGGATGAGTAGGAGGAATATGCCCAGAATCGTCCAGAGTGGAGTTTTTAGAAAAAGTTTGAGAGAAGAGTTCAGCCTTAGAGATAGATGAGACGGCAGTGTTGCCGTCACGACTGAGGAGTGGAGGGAAAGATGAAGAAGTGAAGTTAGAGGAGATGTTTTTGGCTAGATGCCAGAAGTCACGGGAAGAGTTAGAAAAAGCAAGGTTTTGGCATTTTCTATTAATGAAAGAATTTTTGGTTGGTCGGAGAATAGATTTGGCACGATTTCGGGCAGAAATGTAAAGTTCATAATTAGCATTAGTTTGAAGGCTCTGGTACGTTTTGTGAGCTGCCTCTCTATCATTGACAGCACGAGAACAAGCGTGATTAAACCAAGGCTTTTTAGCATGAGGAGTAGAGAAAGAACGAGGAATGTATGCCTCCATTCCAGAGACAATCACCTCTGTGATGCGCTGAGCACACACAGAGGGGTCTCTATCCTGGAAGGAATAACTACTCCACGGGAAATCGGAAAAGTACATCCTCAGGTCGTCCCACCGAGCTGAAGCAAAATGCCAGAAGCAACGCCTCTTCGGTGGGTCCAGAGGGTGTACAGGAGCGATAGGACAGGATACAGAAATAAGATTGTGATCGGAGGAGCCCAACGGAGAGAACAGTTTGACAGAATAAGCAGAAGGGTTTGAGGTAAGGAAGAGGTATAGAATGTTGGGCCGGTCTCCAAGACGGTCGGGAATACGTGTAGGGTGCTGGACCAACTGCTCTAGGTCGTTGAGGATAGCAAAGTTGTAGGCTTGTTCACCAGGATGGTCAGTGAAAGATGATGAAAGCCAAAGCTGGTGGTGAACATTGAAATCTCCTAGGATGGAGATTTCAGCGAAGGGAGAGTGGGTTCAGATGTGCTCCACTTTAGAATTCAAATAGTCAAAGAATTTTACATAGTTGGTAGAGTTAGGTGAGAGATAAACAGCACAGATGTATTTAGTAATAGAATGACAATGAAGTCTTAGCCAGATGGTAGAAAATTCAGAAGAGTCAAGGTTGTGGGCACGAGAGCAAGTGATGTCGTTGCGCACGTAGGCGCAACATCCAGCTTTGGATTGAAATTTAGGATAGAGATAGTAGGAGGGAACAGAGTAGAGATTGCTGTCAGTAGCCTCAGAAACCTGTGTTTCGGTAAGGAAGAGAAGGTGAGGTTTAGAGGAGGAAAGATAATGTTCCACAGAATGAAAATTAGAGCGAAGACCGCGAATGTTGCAGAAATTGAGAAAAAAGAGGTTCGAGGAGTTATCAAGACACCTCTCGGGTCGGCAGCCAGAAGGGGAGTCCTCCCTGGGGGAGTTTGTGGTCCCCCCCCAGGCGGGGACTCCTAGGCTTGTTGTAGGTGCGCCATTTTGAAATTCGAATTTTGGGAAAAGGTGTATATGTTGTGTGAATGTAGTGTGGTGTGGATAAAGAGAGGATCTGTCTTTAGAGAGCATGCTGAACTACTCTCCGGTGTTGGTAAGACAATAGGGAAACGGTTAGTGAGAACATGGGAAGGGTCTTTGGAGGGCTTCAGCTCCCTTCTCGCCTTCCATATATACCTCACCGGTAGTGGCTTACGCCCGTTCGGTAGGTGTCTTCCTACTTACTCCAGCCGAAGTTTCCCCTCCCCTCTTCCCTCACGCTCTCTCCCCAAAGTTTCCCCTCCACTCTTCCCTTACGTTCTCTCCCCAAAGTTTCCCCTCCCCTCTTTCCTCACGTTCTCTCCCCAAAGTTTCCCCTCCACTCATCCCTTACGTTCTCTCCCCAAACTTTCCACTCCTCCTCCCTCACGTTCTCTCCCCAAAGTTTCCCCTCCCCTCTTCCCTTACGTTCTCTCCCCAAAGTCTCCCCTCCCCTCTTCCCTCACGTTCTCTCCCCAAAGTTTCCCCTCCACTCTTCCCTTACGTTCTCTCCCCAAAGTTTCCCCTACCCTCTTTCCTCACGTTCTCTCCCCAAAGTTTCCCCTCCACTCTTCCCTTACCTTCTCTCCCCAAAGTTTCCTCCCTCCTCCCTCACGTTCTCTTCCCAAAGTTTCCTCCCTCTTCCCTTACGTTCTCTCCCCAAAGTCTCCTCCCTCTTCCCTCACGTTCTCTAGCCTTAGTTTCCCCTCCCCTCTTCCCTTACGTTCTCTCCCCAAAGTTTCCCCTCCCCTCTTCCCTTACGTTCTCTCCCCAAAGTCTCCCCTCCCCTCTTCCCTCACGTTCTCTCCCCAAAGTTTCCCCTCCACTCTTCCCTAACGTTCTCTCCCCAAAGTTTCCCCTCCACTCTTCCCTTACATTCTCTCCCAAAATTTTCCCCTCCCCTCTTCCCTTACGTTCTCTCCCAAAGTTTCCCTCCCTCTTCCCTCACGTTCTCTCCCCAAAGTTTCCCCTCCACTCTTCCCTTACGTTCTCTCCCCAAAGTTTCCCCTCCCCTCTTCCTTCATGTTCTCTCCCCAAAGTTTCCCCTCCCCTCTTCCCTTACGTTCTCTCCCCAAAGTTTCCCCTCCCCTCTTCCCTTACGTTCTCACCCAAAAGTTTCCTCTCCCCTCTTCCCTTACGTTCTCGCCCCAAAGTTTCCCCTCCCCTCTTCCCTTACGTTCTCACCCCAAAGTTTCCCCTCCACTCTTCCTTACGTTATCTCCCCAAAGTTTCCCTCTTCCCTCACGTTCCTCCCCAAAGTTTCCCTCCACTCTTCCCTTACGTTCTCTCCCAAAGTTTCCTCCCTCTTCCCTCACGTTCTCTCCCAAAGTTCCCCTCCCTCTTCCCTCAAGTTCTCTCCCCAAAGTTTCCCCTCCCCTCTTCCCTTACGTTCTCTCCAAAGTTTCCCTCCCTCTTCCCTTACGTTCTCTCCCAAAGTTTCCTCCCTCTTCCCTTACGTTCTCTCTCCAAAGTTTCCTCCCTCTTCCTTACGTTCTCTCTCCAAAGTTTCCTCCCTCTTCCCTTACGTTCTCTCCCAAAGTTTCCTCCCTCTTCCCTTACGTTCTTTCCCCAAAGTTTCCCTCCCTCTTCCCTTACGTTATCTCCCCAAAGTTTCCTCCACCTTCCTTACGTTCTCTCCCCAAAGTTTCCCCTCCACTCTTCCCTTACGTTCTCTCCCCAAAGTCTCCCCTCCCCTCTTCCCTTACGTTCTCTCCCCAAAGTTTCCCCTCCCCTCTTCTCTTACGTTCTCTCCCCAAAGTTTCCCCTCCACTCTTCTCGCCCCCAAAGCTACGCACAACCAGCCTCACCACCTCACAGATGTTGCCCAACCCTTTCTTCCCCCCAATCCCTATCCCACTCTCTACCTCCTCCTCCTCCACTCCTCCCGCACCACCACACCCCTGCCTCCT
Organism: Eriocheir sinensis; assembly: GCF_024679095.1. NCBI lineage: Eukaryota > Metazoa > Arthropoda > Malacostraca > Decapoda > Varunidae > Eriocheir > Eriocheir sinensis. Next base: position 751,724 of record NW_026111543.1, on the reverse strand, counting down.
ATACCAAACATCCCCCTCCCCCTTCCCCTTCTACCCTACCTCCTCCCTCCAACCCTGACACCGCTGCCTCCCACACCATATTAACCCCTCCCCCCCATTCCCTCCACAGGTGCCGCCCACAGAACCCTGGAGGCGGATCAGCTGTGTCCCACCTGTCCTTACTTACTGCCCACGTCCGTCGAGGTCACCACACCTGTGGGCATCCCGGCCAACCTCACCTGCGGCGTCAGGCAGCTCGGGGACAAGAAGGTGAGGAGGAGAGGAAGGGTGGTCAGATTTAACCTAGTCCTTAATGGTCTTGGGTGAGAAAGGAGATGAGGAGATAAAGGGGAGATGAATGTGAGAAGTGAGAGAGAAAAGGAGGTCTGAGTTCACCTATTCCTTTCTGTTCGTTGGCGAAAGAGAGGAAAAGGAGATGAGGAGAAAGGTGGTGAGGAGATGAGGAGCAGGAGGTGAGGATAAGAAGAGGTGAAGAGGAGATGAAGGTTAAAAATGAGGAGACAAAAGGAGCTCTGAGTTCATATATAGAGGTTTTGCAGCTGACGTCATTAGTGGGGGTGGGGGGGGGTAGCGCGGGCCTGCACGGCCATCTTGGTGGTCAGTGGTGGTGGTCACTTATCACCGCAAACCTTGGTGGCGGCTGCACAAGTGCTCTGTGTGTTCGTCATGGGATACGTATGCTGTGGGGTTTAATGTTCTAACCGACATGGGAAAGATGCTGTGTCATTTTATAGATTTCCTGCTAATCCAGAAGAGCGGGGGAGGTGGATAGCAGCTGTGAGGAGGGAAAACTGGCGGCCGTCTGCTTCATCTCGACTCTGCAGTGCTCATTTTGTCAAAGGTAAATATTACAGGCAAGACTGATCAGATTATTATATAAGGTAACATAAGAACATAAGAACATAAGAACGCAGGAGTCTGCAAGAGGCCGGTAGGCCTGTACGAGGCAGCTCCTTTGACCCTAAGCTCCCGTGTATCTAACCCCACCTAATATCGCTGTCCATGAATTTATCTAGTCTATTTTTGAGTGTGACAATTGTATTGGCACTCACCACATGACTGCTAAGCCTATTCCACTCATCCACCACCCTATTAGTAAACAAATTTTTGCCTATGTCCCTGTTGAATCTGAATTTATTGCCCCGGGTCCCCTAGCTTATTGTGTGGCGGGGGATTACTCTGGAACGGGATTTACATGGGGTGAAGGAGACTCAGGAGTACCAGCACACAGCACCAAGAAAAGCGATACGAGAGAACACCGAGAAAAGAGGATAGAACAGGAACACCACCAGAAAAGGAATGATATAGAAACAATAACAGAAGAAGGAGTTTGGTGTTGTATGCTGGGACAAGTGAGTCTTTTCTGGGGTGAAGGAGACTCAGGAGTACCATCACGCAGCACAAAGAAAAGGCGATTGAAGAGACCAACAAGAAAAAGGGGATAAAATATAAACAATACCAGAAAAGTAATCATAAAGAAAGAGAATAAAAGAAGAAGGAAGATGTAGAAAAAGACCACCAAAAAATGATAACACATAACCACAACATCGATAAAAGGAAAATATCGTGTCATCTCATCAACTACAAAAATGAATAAATAAAATCACTGGCAAAAAGGCAAATAACTCTAGCATTAAGGCGTGTGGTGTTGTGTGTTGGCATGAGCAGGTCTTTTCTGGGGTGAAGGAGACTCATGAGTACCAGCACACAGCACCAAGAAAAGGCGGTACGAGAGAACACCAAGGAAAGAGGACAGAGCAAAAACAACACCAGAGTAAAGGCGAAATTTAGAAAAAGAATAAAAGAAGGAAAATATAGATAAAACACCAAAACAATGATAATATGGAATCACATCGATAAAAAGAAATATATAGACAAATCATCCACCTTTCGGCCCTGACTAACATCCAAAATCATGGGTGAGTCTTTTCTGGGGTGAAAGAGGCTCATCCAGACCAAGGAACATCAAAAAAGGATGATATTAAAAGAACACCAAGAAAATTAGATAAATGCAGAAAATAATGAAAAGAAAAAGAAAACACCAAGCAAAAGAAAAATTTGATTAAAGTAAATTAAGTTCAATAAATAAATAAATAACAACAATATAAATATATAAAATAAAAATAAAAAAAATATTATAAGAAACGGACATCATTCACCTTTATGTCTCAACACCAGCATCATCATGGGGGGGGAGGCTCATCCAAACCATCACAGAACATCCAGAAAAGGATTTAAACACAAAAAAACACTGGCAAAGGATGACTTGCTCGGCTCATGCTGCCTCCCGGAGTTCATTTGTGATGGTCCTTAGGACAGCCTTGGGCCACTCGCGATGACTCCCTTTATTCGAACAGGAAATCAATATACACATAAGGCTGGAGTTTTTAAACCAAGTTAATATATCGAGAGGCTCTCTACCAATGTGCTTGAAGCAAAACATAATCAACAGTGTGTTGTTCTTGTCACGACCTATGGGCCTGAGACACAGAGGATAGACTTTCACGGCTTTTGGAATGGAAACTGCGATGTGCCCAGAGAGGAATGGAGAGATTATTTCCAGGAGTGACTGTATCAGATCAAAAAGGAACTGCCTAGGACTTCTGCAGGGAATGTTACAGGTTGATAGTGATGATGTGTGTGTGTGTGTGTGAGAGAGAGAGAGAGAGAGAGAGAGAGAGAGAGAGAGAGAGAGAGAGAGAGAGAGAGAGAGAGAGAGAGAGAGAGAGAGAGAGAGAGAGAGAGAGAGAGAGAGAGAGAGAGAGAGAGAGAGAGAGAGAGAGAGAGAGAGAGAGAGAGAGAGAGAGAGAGATGGAGGAAGACAAGAAAAGATCATTTATTATAATACTTGGAAGGAGAGAAACTAATGGGAGGAAGAGAGGAAGGAAGGGAGGAAAAGAGGGAGGGAGAGAGGAAAAGAGAAAGGGAGGGAAGAGTGCAAGCAAGGAAGGGAAGGAAAGGGAAGAGAAGAGTGAAATGAGAAGTGGAAATAGAGAAATGATGCAGAAGAAAGGGAGAGAAAGGAGTAAAGAAAAGAGAAAGGAAAAGACATAAGTGAAGAGGAAGAACGGAAAGAAAGATAAAGACTAAGAAAGATGGGAGGAACAGGAGAGAGACAGAAGAGGGAGCAAGAGAAAGAATAAAAGGAATATGAATAAAAGAGAGAGGAAAGAGGAACCAAGCTGAGAAGAAGAGAGTAAAAGAAGGAGACGAATAAACAGAGAAAAAGAGAGATTGGAAGAAAAAAATGAAAATGAAATGTGGAATCGGAACAGATGGAGATAAAGCATGAATGTAGGAGAGAGGGAGTGGGGAGAGAAAAGAAAGGAAAGGCTGAGGGGAGTGAGGAAAAAAGAGGGGAAGAGAGGGAAGATAGGGAAAGAAGATGAGGAGGAGGAATACATAGGAATACATAGGAAGAACAGACACCAGAAGACCTATCGGTCTACGGCGAGGGTGTGTGTTTACTACCGCTACTACTAGTAATCTACGTGTGGTAGAACAGGACAGAATAGATGAAGGCTCCTCCCCACCCACCTCTCCCTCCGGCAACATGCCGGCAGGAAATAGATAGAAGAGAACACCATGTACCTTTAAGGAGGAAAGGGACATTGAGATTTTACAGTAAAGAGAGAAATAAGAGGAAATTACTACCCTTAACTTACATTACTGGTAACCTAAGCTGTGGGGGAAAATGACTTCATTACATAAGAACATAAGAACATGGAAACACAGGGAGGCTGGAAGAGGCCGAGTGGCCTACACAGGGCAGCCCCAGAATCCCCCCTAATACTCACGATGGGTGAGGTGCAGTTTCAGGGGCACAGGTGGAGGCTTGATCCTCGTTTTACCGGCGGTACTAGGCACGCACCAGTGACCTGTCATCTTACTGCACCCACACCTCACTCCATCTGTCATGCGGACATTAACTGTTGCTTTACTCTATTGTTAACTTACGCTACTTGCAATCTAGGTTGTGGGGGAGAATAATATGGATTTAGGTTGAGGTCTTGCTGCAATCTGTCTGAAAACATGCAAAGAAGGGTCAGTATAATCTTTTATCCCTGAAGTACTTATCCAATGAAGACTTGAAGCTATTGATACTCTGTGCGCTAACTACTGACGGTAGGAGTCTATTCCAGTGATCGACGACTCTATTACTGAAAAAACTTCTGCGCACCAATGTGTTACATCGGTTTCCCTTTAACCGTTGCTGTGTGTTATTGTGTTGGTGTCTCTCTGAAATAGACTATCTGGGTTAATGTTTTCGAATCCATTAAGGATTTTGAACACTTCAATTAAGTCCCCTCTTCGCTTTTTTTAGGGAAAACATATCTAAACGCTTTAAACGCTCGTCATATGGCAAGTTTCGGAGCGCTGGAATTTGTTTGGTTGCTCGTCGCTGTATCTTTTCTAGCAAAACTTGATATATGATAAAGTTCGGTGACCAGAACTGAACGGCGTATTCTAGGTGTGGTCTTACAAATGCTAAATATAATTTTTTCATAAGTTCGGGTGATTTATAATCAAAGTTTCTTGAGAATAATCCTAACATCATATTAGCTTTTTTACTCGCTGCAGAACATTGATCACTCATTTTAAGAGTGTTACTGATAATGACACCAAGATCTTTTTCTTGTTTTACCTCGCTGAGCACATGTCCTTGAATCTGATATTTGGAGCTAGGATTTTTTTAACCTATGTGCATTACTTTACATTTATCTACGTTAAAACTCATTTGCCATTTTTCGCTCCAATCGGCAAGTCTTTTTAAGTCTGATTTAATATTCTCGCAACTTTAACTGTCCATTACCGTACCTCCTAATTTAGTGTCGTCGGCAAATTTGGCTACTTTTGATAGGATATCAGTTTATAAGTCGTTCACGTAAATTATGAATAGTGTTGGCCCCAGGACCGAACCTTGGGGCCCGCCATTGGTGACGGGTTGCCAATCCGATGCTTCACCGTTAAGAACTACACGTTGTTCTCTGTCGGTGAGCCAGTCATGAATCCACACACATAGATGGTCGTGAATACCGTGGGAACGCAGTTTTGAAATAAGCCTACCGTGAGGAATTTTATTAAACGCTTGAAATCTGAAAATTACGTCATATGGGCTTCGGGCGTCCCAACATGTATAAACATCGTTGAAAAAGGTTAATAGGTTGGTAAAGCAAGACCGATTACTACGAAATCCATGCTGACTATCAGTTATCAAATCATCTGTTTCAAGGGAAGTGATCATTTTATCCCTGATTATTTTTTCGAATAGTTTAATTAGGACAGACGTAAGGCTGATGGGACGATAATTACTGATTTTTTTTTTATCTCCTTTTTTAAAGATCGGGGAGAAGGAGGAGGAGGAAACATGGGAACATGGAAATGCAGGCAACAGAAAGCCTATTGGCTCATTACGAGGTCACCCGCTTTGGTGATTTAATCTGCTCGACAGCCACATGGGGCTTGAGGAGCAGATGAAAGCACCTCGATGTTGAGGAGCAGATGAAAGCACCTCGATGTTGAGGAGCAGATGAAAGCACCTCGATGTTGAGGAGCAGATGAAAGCACCTCGATGTTGAGTTTATTCCCGACGCAGCGAAATGACGGTCGATTATATATTTGAAGGAGTTGATGGCATTTGCATTAACTTCTTCTGAGGGAAGATTGTTCCAGTGGCGGATGACTCGGTTTGAATAGAAACTCCTTCCAATGTCTGTGATACATAGACTCGACTGAATGGGTTAACCGTTATTTCTAGTTCTTGAGTTGGTTTGCAGTTCAAAGAATTTGGAGTAATCGACGTTATTGATTTTTTTTCAGGTACTTGGAGACTTGAATCATATCCCCTCGTAGGCGTCTTTTCTTCAATGTAAAGAGATTGAGTCGTTTGAGTCTTTCCTCGTACGGTTGGGCCATTAAGGTTGGAATCATTTTCGTGGCGCGTCGTTGAATCCTTTCCAGTAAATCAATGTCCTTACTGTAATTAGGAGACCAGAGCTGTACTACATATTCGAGGTGCGGTCTTACCATGGAATTATACAAGGATAGCATCACGTCTGGCGTTTTACACTCGAAGTTCCTCGCTATGAACCCGAGCATAGTGTTGGCTTTGTTATATGCTTTTTTACAGTGATTCGCGTGTTTCAGGTCACTGCTGATAGTGACTCCAAGATCCTTTTCCTCCTGCATCGCCTGCAGAGGTTTCCCATTCATGATGTAAGTGTGGTTATTATTTCTGGACCCAATGTGCATGACTTTGCATTTGTCAACATTAAAGGACATTTGCCATTTTTCCGACCATTCGATAATGTGATTGAGGTCTTTCTAGATGATTTCGCAGTCGGTCTTTGTGAGGGCATCTCCACCCACCTTGGTGTCATCAGCAAATTTCAATAGTGTGCATTTCAGTCCTGATTCGAGGTCATTGATATATATATATATATATATATATATATATATATATATATATATATATATATATATATATATATATATATATATATATATATATATCTATGATAAAGAGAAAGGGTCCCAACACTGACCCTTGAGGCACTCCACTAGTGACTGGAAGCCAATCGGAAGGCTGTCCGTTGAGTAATACTCGTTGTTTTCTGCCGGTGAGCCAATCTCTTATCCACGCGATCAGATTGGCTCCAATGCCCGCAGAGTGCAGTTTCTTAAACAGTCCCTCGTGCGGTACCTTGTCGAAGACTTTCTGAAAGTCAAGGTATATAACATCACTGGGGATGTGGGCATCCCAGTTCTTATATGTATATGGAAGAAGTCTAATAAATTCGTTAGGCAGGAGGGCTTGTTTATGAAGCCATGCTGGGTGTCGGAGATTATATTATTGTCTTCTAGAAACTTAACAAGTTTGTCTCTAATAATCTTTTCAAGTATTTTTCCTGCCACTGATGTCAAACTTTGGGGCCTGTAGTTTAATGCAACGCTTTTGTCTCCTATTTGATAATCGGTGTTACGTTTGCAATCTTTCAGTCTTCCAGGACCTTGTTCAATTGATCTGACCGGTTGAATATATTAGTGAGTGGCTGAAGTATTTGTTGTTTAAGCTCTTTTATAAAATAACCGCGGGGACATACTGTCGGGTCCCGGTGACTTGTTCGTGTCGAGTTTGTCCAAATACTTTTTCACTTCTTGGTCGAATACTGAGTCAATTTCCAGGGGCGTGATCCCCCTTAGGCGGGGTCAGGGCCCTCGGGAATGGTTTTGATGTCCTCGACTGTGAATACGGATGCGAAGTTATTGTTGAGGATTCTGGCCATCTGTTTTCTGTCCTGAGTTACAGATCCAGTCACGTCTGTCAGGGGACCATTATTGGATTTTACTTTCGTTTTCGGTCTGATGTATGTGAAGAATTTTTTGGAGTTGGTCTTTATGTCGCGAGCTATTTGTTTTTCATAGTTGCGTTTACTACTCCGAATAAGGGTGCGACAAGCTCTTAGGCTGGTGTTGTACTGTGTACGGGCTTCGGCTGTGTCATTCTCTTTCATTAGGTTATAATTCCTTTTTTTTTAAGATTATTGCCCTTTTTATTTCTCTGGTCATCCACGGCGGATCTACGGCACCATTTACTCTCCTGGGTTTCGTAGGCACTGTAGCCTTCTCTACCCCCAAAAGCTTATCTTTGAAGTCGTTCCACACGTTATCGATTGTACTGTCGGTGAGGTTAAGTTGGTCCCAGGCTGCAGGGGGAAGCAGCTCACGGGCTACGTAGAAATTTGCTTTTTTGTAGTTTGGTATCACTGACGGACTGCCTACGAGTTTGAGACTTATGTTGACATTAAAACGGATTAAGTGGTGATCGCAACAATTAATTTTCTCACCAACTTCACAGTCGCGAATGAGTTCGGGGTCACTTACTAGTACCAGATCCAGCAGATTGTTTTCTCTTGTCGGTTGAGTTACAACTTGAGTGAGGAGCGAATCCTCCACCATTTCTATAACCTGTTACCCTCTTGATCTCCAGTCAATTGTCCCAAGTCAATGTTAGGGCAATTAAAGTCCCCGATTATTATTGCTTCTTTGCTTTGTGTTAGAGAGTGAAGCTCTTCGTACAGGGCAGTGTCGTCGGCAGCCTGTTTTTTTGAGGGCCTGTATACGGTCGCAAATGTTAATTTCTAATTATTCGCGGTTATTTCCACATAAACGGAGGAGGATGAGGAGGAGAAAAGGAATCAGAGAGAAAAGATGGAATTGAAATGAAAAGTGAGAGGAGGGAAGAGTAAAACAAAGTAGAAAAGAGGAAAGAATGCAAGAAAAAGGAGAAAGAGGAAACTTGTGAGACTGCATAGTTTCCTAGTTGGTAATTATTAAGATATGAAAAGAGAAAACAGAAAATGAGGAAAAAAGGGAAGAGTTAATCTCTCTCTCTCTCTCTCTCTCTCTCTCTCTCTCTCTCTCTCTCTCTCTCTCTCTCTCTCTCTCTCTCTCTCTCTCTCATCTGATACTCTTCCTCCAATCTGCAGACTTTTTTCCCTTCCTCTTATCTCTCGTCTCTCCTTCCTCTCAATATCCTTCATCCTGCTCTCAAACTAACTGCCCTCTCAAACTCTCTCCTCATCCTCCTCCTCCTCCTCCTCCTCCTCCTCCTCCTCCTCTTCCTCTTCCTTTCTCCCCTTCTTCCTCCTCCTATTCATTCCGTTACAAAATGTTCTTCCTTGTTTGTTTATCTATCTATCCTCTTTTCCTCCCTTCCTTAATCTTCTCTCATTTCTCTCATCCTCCCTTCTCCTTCTTCCTAACTTTACCTTTTACATCTCTTTTTTATATATATATATATATATATATATATATATATATATATATATATATATATATATATATATATATATATATATTTTTTTGTTTTCTCTCCTTCATCAGCTCCTCACTTCTCCCTCTTTATCCTGTAGCACAAAACACTACATCTCGTTTCTTCTTCCTTTCCTCATTTCCTCTTTGCTTCTCCCTCCTATCCTCTCTCTTAACTCTTCCTCCTCTTTTTCTTTCTCACGTCTTCCCTTTCTCCCTCCTCATATATTCGTAATCTTTCAACCTTCCTCCTAACTCTCTATTCTTCTCTCCTTCCCTTCTTTGTTTTTCCCTCCGCTTCTATCTCTTACTAGCTCTTCTTCCTCCTCCTCCCCCCCCTCCTACTTTCTTGCACCTCCCTTTTTCATCCCTTTTCATACCACACCTTTCCCGCCTTTCACCAGCTTTTTACGTTGTTGCCTATTGCGCCGGTAGGCATCTTCCCGGTGGGGCCTGATGGTCGGCCCAAGGCTTCTTCCAGGTGGGGCCTGATGGTCGGCCCAGCCCGTTCTGGCGCAGGCGAGTGTTTATAGTGGCGCCATCTTGCATTGGCTCATGCTGCCCCCCGGAACTCGTTCTTGATTCGCTTGGACGGCTTTCTCTAGAGTCCGGGTTGATGGGTGGTCTTCAGGACAGCATGTGGGTAGTTTTAAGCCACTCGGCGGTGACTGAAAAATCCGAGTGGTAGCGTGGGGATTCGAACCCGCGTCGTCCATCACGCGGCGAATGTGGGTCCAGTGCGCTATCACTTCGGCCACCGCCTACCCCAGCCTAGCTTGCGCCCACCTTCCTTTTACCTCCTTCCTCTTCCTTCTCTTCTTTCACCCTTCCCACTCTCTCACCTCCGCTTCCTTGCTACTTATTACCTACTTCATTTCCTCTTGCTCTGATTCTTCCCTCCCTCTCTACTTTCCCTTCTCCTTTCGTCTCTCCATCCTTTCCTCCATGTATTTGCTCCATCCTTCTCTCTCTTTTTCTACTTCCGCCTTTTCCTCATACATCCTTTTCTCTCTTGAGTTTTCTTCCCTCCTTCCCTCGCTACCTTCTCATCTTTACTTTTCTTCCTTTCATTCTCCTCTTTGACCTTCATTCTTCACTCTTTCCCTTCTACCATTCCCCCCCCCCCTTTCTCTCTCCTTCCCTCCTCTCTATAGTTATTTCATCATACCTCATTTTCTTCCTAACCTTTACTCCCTAGTCCCTCCCTAGCTACCTTCACACAACTAGTCTTCTTCCATCCTTTCCTACACCTTCTCTCCTCTCCTCCACTCTTTCTCTCCTCCTCCTTTCCTCCGAACCTCCATTGGCCTCTCCTCCACACTGGAGCTAAAACCTTCAAGTAATATCCGGCAAGCAGGAATTATTCAGGGAGAGAGAGAGAAAGAGAGAGAGAGAGAGAGAGAGAGAGAGAGAGAGAGAGAGAGAGAGAGAGAGATTTTAGACATTTTCTGTCTCCCAACCCAACACCTTTCTCCTGTCTCTTGTCTCTCTCTGTCTGTTTGTCTTTAGCTGTCACTCCGTCCTCTCTCTCTCTCTCTCTCTCTCTCTCTCTCTCTCTCTCTCTCTCTCTCTCTCTCTCTCGACATCGGAGGAAGAGAGAAATAAAAAAAGTTATTCCCAAGAGCAAATAACGGCCTGACTCGCTTCATCTTTTCCTCTTTTCGTCTTTTCCTTTTTTCCTCTTTTCCTCCTCGCCTGTCTTCATGTTCTGAGCTTCTGTATATGCATCTGCCTGCCTGTCAATGTCTGTCTGCCCACCTGCCAATTTGTCCTTCTATTGGTCTATTAATACATGTTTCTATGTATGTATGAATGTGTTTATGCTTCTACGTTTTCTTTTTGGGGGGGTAAATGTATCTATCTACCTTTCTGTTTTATATCATTATGTTAATCACTTAACTATCTTAATTCTTCTCGTTAATGTTTTTTTTTTTTTTTGCCTTTTCATATTCTTATTTTGACTGATTTTGTTTTACCACTCAATGTGTGTGTGTGTGTGTGTGTGTGTGTGTGTGTGTGTGTGTGTGTGTGTGTGTGTGTGTGTGTGTGTGTGTGTGCGTGCGTGCGTGCGTGCGTGTGTGTGTGTGTGTGTGTGTGTGTGTGTGTGTGTGTGTGTGTGTGGTGAACCTTAAGTGCTTCTCGGTAATGCAGGGGAAGGGGGAGGAGAAGAAAAGGGAAGGAAGGAGGAGGGAAGGAGAAGAGGGAAGGAGAGGTAAGTAGGGTAAGGAAAAGCTAAATAAAGCAGAAGAGAATGGCATATCAAATAATGGCTGGATGGGTGATTGAACTGAGGAGGAGGAGGAGGAGGAGGGAAGAATCAAAGAGGAGAGGAGTGTCATACGTCCTTCCGTCACCTGTGCACCTGCCTCTCTCCCCAGGTGTGTTGCTTCATGATGCACCTCTGTGTTGAACCAGTCAGCAGGGCGTGAGCAGGACAGTGATGAAGCAAGATGGCGCCACTATAAACACTCGCCTGCGCCAGAACGGGCTGGGCCGACCATCAGGACCTACCGGAAAGAAGCCTTGGACCGACCATCAGGATCCACCGGGAAGAAGCCTACCGGCGCAATAGGCTGCAATGTAAAAAAAAAAAAAAAAAAAAAAAAAAATACAATCACGGGGACTAATGACGAAGGTGAAACGCTTAGATGTAAAGGTGAAGCCGATGACGCAATGTTATCCTGGTTGTTAAAATTTAGGACCGTCAAAAGAAATGGAAACTTGTAAATAATGGCGATAAAAATGACGCAAATATAGCAATGGTGTAAATAAAACGTGCTAATGGAGACAAAATTAACACGTGAAAATAGCAAAAAATATAATCATTTGTTTTTTACAGTAAAGGAAGCAGCTCAAAGGCAATAATAAAAAAATCACGTTACTCACTTCTATGGTAGTAAGACCAAAAAATGATTAAATATTGTAGTAGTGATAAAAACTTCGATATCGTAACGGCGAATAACACAAACAAGACGGCTGAGGGTTACAAAAGACAAAAATAAATATCAAAACAGCAAAAGCAGCAGCCATGTAGTAGTAATAATAATAATAATAATAATAATAATATTAATAATAATAATAATAATAATAAAAATAATAATAATAATAATAATAATAATAATAATAATAATAATAATAATCATTTTTATCAATGTTCAAGTTTTTTTTAAAGGTATTTTCTTTATTTTTCCATGCATATGCTACCTTATTAGTTTATTTCCTAGGGTCAAGTGATAAGTTTAAGAATTGGACTTTAAAGTCAGCATATATTTTATTAGCAAATGTTAAACATCTGTTAGATACTACTCATATGTGATATATGGCTTGATGCTGGTAATATGGGCTACCCTGCCAGGTGCTGATATGGGCTCCTGCCATCAGAAAGAAGACGAGTAACAGGGGTCGGAAGAGAGCTGGGGCGTGTCCCATAACAGGAAAACCTTACAAGAAATCACTAAATGAATATAAAAAGAAGTCAAATATGGAGAAACCGAAAAAGAGTTTAGATTTTTTATTCAAGGAAGAGCAGACCAAAGAAAAGGCTCCAATAAAGATAAACAACCAAATTGGTAGGAGAGTATATACTAAAGCTTCAGACAGTGGGCCTGGTGCAGGTATTTTACAGGACGGTGACAGTGAGACAGTGGTGTAGAAATGCCTGGTGGGACACAAAAGCCAGGAGATGAAGGTGCTGCCTGCCTTTTCTGTGACAGGAACTTTTCTGATGATAAAAGAGGTGAACTGTGGGTTCAGTGTATGATGTGTTCACTGTGGGCACACAATGAATGTGCAGGAGCTGAGATGGATGCATATGTGTGTTCCTGTTGTAAATAATTACAAGTTAAAAGTTTTATTTTTCCAACATTTTTATCATATAACAAAATAATACAGGACTATTTTATTACAATACTGAAAAGGAATAAGTTTTCTTTCATCTGTGATTACTTACGGCTGTGTATGAAAAAAAAAAAATAATTAAAGGTACCTGTGGCATTCAGTTTTTCCACTTTTAACCCGTTTATATACACCATTAAATATATTCTATATAAGTAGCCCATATTCGCACCACCATTTAACGAACAGTGACTTTGCATAATTAAATAAAAAAGTTATTTTACAGAAAACTGAAATGATTTATAAGGACGTTGCATGCTTAGCATATAGTGAACATAACATATTTTGTATTGCGGATATTAGTTTCTTTAACCGCTGTTAAAACTCAAATATATTTGGAGAAAAAAATGGTAGCCCATATTTGCACCATTTCCTCTAATAATAATAATAACAACAACAATAACTAAAACAGTAATAAGAGGAAGCAGTAACAACGTCAATACGCCGGACAACGAAACGTTTGACCTTTGACCTGAAACAGCCGACGTCACAGAGGTCAAAGAGACGCGGAATCCCCCCCCCCTCCTCTCTCTCTCTCTCTCTCTCTCTCTCTCTCTCTCTCTAAAAATTGTCACGTATCACAATAAGATATTATTTTGATTGTTATTATTACTATTAGTATTATTATTAGCATTATTATTATTTTTTATCATTATTACCGTTAATAATATCATCATTATCATCATGACCCTACCAACCAACCAAGCTACATGCAGGTAATCAGTCAGTAAGTGTCAGTCTGTCAGTTCGCCAGTCAATTAATTTACCAGTTGGCAAATCATTTTGTCAGTCAGTTAATTAGTTGAGTGGGTATGAATCCAGTTACTCAGTCAGTCAGTCAGTCAGTTAATTAGTTCATCGCCAGCATAATCATTCAATCAGCAAATAAGGTCGCAATCGTCATAGTCATTCATTCAATCAGTCAGTAAGATCGTCGCCGCCATGTAGTAACAGCCACGCCTCGAACTTCATTGCTGCGTCTTCCTGCCCTTCAACCCTCTGTCCTGATGAAGTCACTTGTCACTTCTAACATACTCCTCCTCCTCCTCCTCCTCCTCCTCCTCCTCTAAAAACAATTCAACGAAGAGATGCATTACGGTTATCGGCAGGAGTTATTTTTCGAACAGAGCCATCCGCCACTGGAACAGTCTTCCTGCAGGAGTGGTTAGTGCGGAAACAATCAACTCCCTTAAAAATAGCATTGACCGTCACTTTGCTGCGTCGGGAGTGAACTAAACGTACCCACGAGTACGTACAGGAGTGCTTCAATCCTTCAGCGAGTACTACTCAACGGACAGCCTTCCGATTGGCTTCTAGTCACTAGTGGAGTGCCTCAAGGGTCAGTGTTGGGACCCATCCTCTTTATCATATAAATGAATGACCTAAAATCAGGACTGAAATCCACAATATCGAAATTTGCAGATGACATCAAGGTGGGTGGAGAGACCCTCACAAAGACCGGCTGCGAAATCATTCAGAAAGACCTCAATCACATTATCGAATGGTCGGAAAAATGGCAAATGTCTTTTAATGTTGACAAATGCAAAGGCATGCACATTGGGTCGCAAAATAGTAACCACACATACATCATGAATGGGAGACCTCTGCAGGCGATGCAGGAGGAAAAGGATCTTGGAGTCACTATCAGCAGTGACCTGAAACACGCGAATCACTGTAAAAAAGCATACAACAAAGCCAACACTATGCTCGGGTTCAGAGCGAGGAACTTCGAGTGTAAAACACCAGACGTGATGCTATCCTTGTATAATTCCATGGTAAGACCGCACCTCGAGTATGCAGTACAGTTCTGGTCTCCTAATTACAGAAAGGACATTGCTTTACTGGGAAGGATTCAACGATGCTCCACAAAGATGATTCCAACCTTAAGTGCTCAACCGTACGAGGAACGACTCAAGCGACTCAATCTCTTTACATTGGAGAAAAGACGCCTACGAGGGGATATGATTCAAGTCTTCAAGTATCTAAAAAAGTTCAATAACGTCGATTACTCCAAATTCTTTGAACTGCAAACCAACTCAAGAACTAGAAATAACGGTTTACCCATTCAGTCGAGTCGATGTAACACAGACATTGGAAGGAGTTTCTTTTCAAACCGAGTCATCCGCCACTGGAACAATCTTCCTTCAGAAGTAGTAAATGCAAATACCATCAACTCCTTCAAATATATAATCGACCGTCATTTCGCTGGGTCGGGAGTAAACTGAATAACGAGGGGCTTTCATCTGCTCCTCAATATCGAGGTGCTTTCATCTGCTCATCAAGCCCCAAGTGGCGGTCGAGCAGATTAAATCACCCAAGCGGGCGACCTCGTAATGAGCCAATAGGCTTTCTGTTGCCTGCATTTCCATGTTTCCATGTTTCCCGCAAGCCACTTCTGTGGCTGACGGATTGATTAAATCACTGAAAGCAGGCAGCCTCGCAATGAGCCAACAGGCTTTCTGCTACCTGCTCGTCCATATTTCCATGTTTTCTCCTCCTCCTCCACCTATACATCCTTCTCCTCCTTCTTCTCCACTCCTTCCGCTTTGCATGGTGTCTATCTCCTTCTCTGCTTGTTTCTCCCGCTTTTCAGTTCGCTCATCTTCCTCCTCCTCCATTTTCTCCTTCCGATTTGCTTGTTCCCAGATGAATTTCCTGTAATCTCTTTCGCTAATCTCACACTTCCTCCTCCTCCTTTTCCCCCTCTTACCAAAATCCCAATTCTATTACTACTGTTTCATCTTTTTTTTTCTACTCGTTCGCTTTTTCTTCCATATTCCACTTATCCCTAACCACCAATACCCAACCAGTAACCATCCCGTTACCATCAGTAGATCCCGTACCTTGAATCCACCTCATCCTTGTTTGCATATTTTTGGTGAACAGATTACGGATGCTTCTAATTGGGAGTCACTCTTGATTCTAAACTGACATTTGAGAAGCACATACGTTCCACGTCTTCCACTATTGCACAGAAGACAGACTTGCTTCGGAAGTGTTTCAAAATATTTGCTTGTGACTCAACTGTAATCAAATCTTTTTATGCATTGATTTTGCCCCACTTTGAGTATTGTGCTCCTGTTTGGATGTCTGCTGCCAATTGCCATTTAAAGTTACTTGACAGAGCTATCAACTCAATTAAATTTATTTCTCCGGCACTTTTTCTTGATCTTGATCATCGGCGTCAAGTTGGTGTGTGTGTTATTCAAAGTTTTTAAGAATAATCGGCATCCCTTACACAATGCTTTGCCTGATCCTTTTACACCTGCCCGGGTCACGAGGTTTGCTCTTAGTCAAAACGATCTTGCTTTTAATCCTACGAATTTTTATACGACACAATTCTCACGATGTTTTCTTCCGTCGTTGACAAATCTATGGAATCAGTTACCCAGTGAGATTGACCTTTCTGCAAACATTTCTACATTTAAGTCTCGTGTGAATCTCTTTTTAAAACAGTAATTTTATTTTTCCTTCTTTTTATCTCTGACTGGCCAGTTTCTTAACTATCCGTTGCCTTTGCTTTTCTCCAGTACCTTCTGGTATTTTGTGTGGTTCAACTTGTTGTATCTGCACCCTGGAGGGAAGCTTTGGTAGCTTATCATTATAACAATAGAATAATAACCACACACACCTTATCACCCTCCTACACAGCTTCCTCTTCCTCCTCCTCCACTTCCCACCGCCTCCTTCACAAGTAACAACACATTTCAACAGGGACCTGTGGGGCATCAGGCAATTTAATTTTCTCACACGCTTCTCGTAAGTTAAGAGGAGGGGAATATGATAATGGATATAGATAGTGTAGCGGTGAAGCAGACGACGTAAAGTGTGCCCCGGAGTCCACTAGAGTCACCCCTTCGAAACACATCTACCTCCTTATTCCGTTTTTTTTTTTAATTCTGTTTTATTTCTCTCGTGAGTAAACAGAAGAAAGAAAAAGGTGTCTTGGATAGTACTCTTTATGTCTTTTGTGGTGGAGTGATACATAATTCCCCTCTCTCTCTCTCTCTCTCTCTCTCTCTCTCTCTCTCAGCACGGGCCCAATGAAACTGCATCCACACGTCATTTATCAACAACAATGAAAACGAACACCTCCCACGATCACTGCTCCCCTTCCCCTGTCCCTTCACCCCCTTCCTCCCAGCCTTCCATGTCTCCCTACTTTCTCACCCATTAATTCATTTTCCCATTCACCTCACCCATCCACACATTCTCACAAACCTAACCCCCTCACCCACTAACTAGTCATCCACCTCCGACTCACTTATATACCCCACCCATTCTCCCGTCACCCGCTTCACACACACCCAAGTCATCCACCTTCCCACCCATCTGATACACTGTCACCCGTCTCGCTGCTGGGTGACCGCATGGCGAAAGGGTGCAGGAGAGGGAATTTTAAGACATGGGAGTGGTGGTGGGTTGGTGATGGTGGAGAAAGTGGAAGAATGAAAATAGGTGGTGATTGGGTGGTGGGTAAATTGGAGGAATAAATGGAAGTAGTGGAGGAGGTGAAGGGAGAGGAGAATATGGTGGCTAGGTGGAAGGGATGTGGTAGGGGAGGTGGTGGAAGAGATGGAGGTGGTGGTTGAGTGGCGGTGGAAGTGGAGGAAAAGAAGGAAGTGATGAAGGAGGTGGAGGAAGAGATGGGTGTGTTGTTTGGGTGGCAGTGGAGGAAGAGGTGGAGCTGATGGATGCATTGAGATGATGCGTGAAACAGCGGGGAAATGTTGCTAAAGTTTCGTTTTCTTTACCGATTGTTTAGTTTAGTTTCCCAGACATTCCTTTTGACGTGGTTGCTGATTTTGTCATGCCATCAACCTTTAAACACACACACACACACACACACACACACACACACACACACACACACACACACACACACACATACACACATTCAACACTTACGTACATGACGCGACGACTTGAAGACACACACAACCCACCTTTCTCCTGTAAAAGAAAAGAAAAATGCAATTAAAAATCTTTGGTGTAGAACTTTCTGACTATTTAATATTGTCTCGCCAACACACGCCTACTTTAATGTTGTACTTTTGTAATAATATGACATATTTGTAGAGTTTTTTGTTCATGGTTAAAAAAACAAAACAAAGGGAGACAGACAGACACTAAAAATTATAAAGAAACACAAATACACACAAAATGACAATTAATACATACACTCAGAACACAAAAAGAAACAAAATTCAAGTTAAAAGCAGTGAAGCACAGATCCACGAATATACAGCAAAGATGCAAACAGAAAACACAAAATACCGATAGATAAACACACACACACACACACACACACACACACACACACACACACACACACACACACACACACCGCTCCGATAGTTCAGTGGTTAAAGCTCTGCGCGGCCACGCTTCGCGGCTTGGCTGGGGGTGGTTCGAGCCCTGCTCAGGCCAGGATTTTCCGCTGGTAAAAAGCAGTTACTGTCCCCCCTTGTGCAAGGAGGATGGTGTGTGTGGTGTGTGAAGGTCTCAGCAGAACCCAGAAATCGACAATAATATACTGAGCCTTGCTCTAATCGGAAGGGTACCTGCTGGCGACGACGTGTCCATTTAGTGATCAGGCAGGACGTCGGTGAATTACACACACACACACACATACACACACACACACACACAAAACAAAAACACTAGAGAAAGCATAAACTCGTCCCGGCCACAACATGTTCCGGTGAAGTCTAAAAATAAAACACACACACGCAGACTTAACGGAACAAGTTAAGCCAGACCAAACAGCGCAGCACGAGTCACACATGAGGAGAACACCGGCGCGCAGCGCTGCACGGAGGGGGAAAATAAACGGAAATGAGCGAGAGTTACGGACCAAAAAAAGATGGTACGAAGGTTAGATAAAATGATGTTGACCTTGGGCGTGAGGAAAAAGTAATTAGGGCGTAAAGTCTGCCTGTATTGTACTCCTCAGGAAACCGTGGCCGTGCAGGTAAAAAATATGAATGAAAGGCGTATAATGTAAAAAGGTACGGTAATTCGGACTTCCAAGGAGAAAAACGTAAATATACAATGAGGGAGAAATGGGTTGAAGGGAGAGGGGGGATGGGAGGAAGGGTGTCACAAACGGGTCAGTATGGGGAAGGGGGGAGTGGAGGCAGGTAAGGTTAGAAAGCTGGAGGGGAAGGCAAGGAAAGGAAAGAGGGGAAAGGGAAGGGAAGAGAAATGGAGGGAAGGGAAGAGAAGGGCAAAGGAGGGAAAAGAAGGGAAGGGAAGGGAAGATAAAAGTAGGGAATGAAAAGGAAAGGAATGGAAAAGAAGGAAAGGGAAAGAAAGGGAATGAATGTGAAGGGAAGGATAATGGAGGGAAAAGAAGGGAAAGTATGGAAATGGAATGAAAAGGAGGGGACGGGAATGAAAAGGAAAGGACGGGGAGGGAAAGGGAGGGAATGAAGGGAAAGGAAGGGAAAGGAAGAGAATGGAAGGGAAAAAAAAGGAAATGGAAGGGAAAAGAGGGAAGAGGAGGGAAAGAGGAAGACAGGTAGGGAAGGGAAGGGAAGGGAAGGGAAGGGAAGGGAAAAGAAGGAAATGGAAGGGAAAAGAGGGAAGAGGAGGGAAGGAGGAAGACGGGTAGGGAAGGGAAGGGAAGGAAAGGAAAGAAAAGGAAAGGAAAGGATAGGAAAGGAAAGGGAAGGGAAGGGAAGGGAAAGGAAGGGAAGGGAGAGGAAGGGGATGGGAGGGGGATGAAGGGAAGGGCAGCTCACCTGGCGTAATTAGTAGCAACATTAGTCTTAAGAAACGGGAGATTACCTGCGTAACGAATGAAAGAGAGAATTATCTAAGGGGGAGGTGAGAGGGGGGGTAGGGGGGGCTGAGACATGACGAGAGGGTGTGTTTGTCTTTGGTTTGGGGGAGGAGGAGGAGGGAAAGAAATATGGAGAAACAAGAGGAAAGGAGGAAGATGGCAAGGGTATAGAGAGTGCCATGATAACGGGAGAGTTGGAAGAGGACGAAGGAGGATTGGAAGGGAGAGAGGGAGGATATCCAAAGTGGAGAACAGGGGAAAGGGAAAGGAGGGAGAATGAGAGTGATGGAGGAACAGGGGAGGAGGGAGAGGATACAAAGGAAGGTCATGTTTAAGAAGAGTTGGAGGAAAACGAGGGAAAAAAGGAAGGAGAGAGGGAGAATATCTAAAGTGGAGGAGAGAAGGGAAAGGAAGGAGAAGAAAGGGAAGGGAACGAGCGGGAAGGAAATTAAATAAATGGACGGTTGGAGGAAACTGAAGGATGAGAGGAAGCGAGAAAGGGGAAATATCAAAAGTGGAAAAGGGGTGTGGAAATGGAGAGAAGAAGGGAGGAGGAGGAAAAGAGGATGATGATGAGGGAGGGAGAGATATTGCCGGGGCCAAGCCACCAAAAATGGAGAGAAAAAAAGCTATATTCGATAGGGATGGAGGAAAGCTGCGAGGATGACAGGGACATGAACGTGGAGGAAAGAGAGAAGGGAGGAAAAATTACTGGAGGTAAACTGTGATAAGAAAAAAATAAAAATCTGTAATGAGAGAGAGAGAGAGAGAGAGAGAGAGAGAGAGAGAGAGAGAGAGAGAGAGAGAGAGAGAGAGAGAGAGAGAGAGAGAGAGAGAGAGAGAGAGAGAGAGAGAGAGAGAGAGAGAGAGAGAGAGACTGTATGGTTATAAAAGATACAAATGAATTAAAAAAAAATTGGGATAGGCAGCAAGAAGACAAAAAATCTAGGGAAGGAAAGAAAGATGGAAGGAAGGAAGGAAGGAAGGAAGGAAGGAGAGGAAGAAAGGGTGAGTGAGAGGTAGGAGAGGGTTAAGTTAAACATTGGAAAAGAGAGAGAGAGAGAGAGAGAGAGAGAGAGAGAGAGAGAGAGAGAGAGAGAGAGAGAGAGAGAGAGAGAGAGAGAGAGAGAGAGAGAGAGAGAGAGAGAGAGAGAGAGAGAGAGAGAGAGAGAGAGAGAGAGAGAGAGAGAGAGAGAGAGAGAAGAGAGTGAAACATGCAAAGAGCGAAAGGAAAAGTGCGAGAGAAAATGGAAAGAAGATCGCTGAGGAGACGTGGAGAAGGAAAGGAAAGTATTTATAAGGAAAAAAATGGGGAAGGAAACTGAATAAAAATGAAAACAAGAAAAAAAACAGGAGAAAAGAAAAAAATGAGGAGGAAAAGGGGTAAAGGAGTAAAAAACGAAAAAAAAGATGAATGAAAGGTTGGAAAGGAGAAAAAACAAATTACAAAGAATATGAAAGGATGAATTGATAAAACTAAGTGGGGAAGAAGAGAAGAAAACAATAAACAGGCTAAAAGAAAACAAACACGAGAAGATGGAAGAAAGAAATCTGAAAATAACGAAATAAGAGAAAGAAAGCCAAGAGAAAACAAAAATAATGGAAAATAGAAAAAGGCAACAAAAGAAAACAAAGAAACAGTAAAAAAATAAGAAACTAATGAAAACCGGGGAACAGCAACATGAAGAGAAGAAAAACAACACGACGAAGAGAAAAGAGAAAACGATGAAGTGGAGGAGACTGGAGAAAAGGAAAAAAAGAAAACGAGTAAAATAAATGAGGTGAAATATTGAGGAAAAAAACACGAAATGAAGAGAAATCTAGAAAAAAAACGATGACGGGGAGAACATGGAGGAGAAAAGATGACCAGAGAGAAAAAAGGAAATAAGGAAAAAGATGTAATAAAAATAAAGAGAAGAAAGTCGGAAAAGAAAACGAAACAATGAGAAAACAAACAATGACGAATGACGAAGAGAAAGAGAAAATGCTGAGGAGGAAACTGGTGGAATGAGAAGAAAAGACGGAAAACTAGGTGATAAAAGTAAGAGATGAAAGAAAATAGTAGAAAACAAAAAAATGAAGAGAAAAAAGAAAAAAAAACGACAACGAAGAGAAAAAAATGCAGAGGCCGGAGAGACGAGGAAAGAAGGAAAACGAGTGAAAATAAGAGAAAAATGAAAACCGGGGAAAGAAAAATGAAATGAAGAGAAAACGAAAAAAAAGACTAGGAATAGAATGAGAAAACGATGAAGAGAGGAAGAGCCTGGAGAGAGAATAGGAAAGAAGGAGAACGAGGTAATAAAAATAGTCGAGATATCCTGCAGGAATTTCAGAACCCAACAGGAATGTTGCAGCAAAAGTGGAATACTGGAATTCCCGCTGGAATATTAGAGATACGTAAACAGGACGAGAATTCAGGCGTCAGGGAATATATATAAAAACTAAGAAAAAAAATACCACGAAAGAACCACTAAAACGAAACAGAGAGATACAGAGAGATGGAGAAAATAAAAGAGGCAGAAAGAAAAAGAAAGCTAGAAAAAGGAAAAAGAAAGGGAAAATGAGAGAAAGACAGAGAAATATTGGAACAATAATAAAATACTGAAACCCCCCCCAAAAATTGAGGATATTGAAAATGGAAAAAAAAAACACGTAACAAAATGAAAGCACTTACTTTGAAAACTCAAACAAAAAATTTGAATACTCTTAAAAAAACACAATATCAAAATGAATTAAACAAAATCAACAAGGAAAAGCAGGAATCATTTTTTTTTCAATATAAAACGTGTACCGATTACTAGACAAAATTTAAATACTGAAAGAAAAAAGAAAAAACAATAAATAACACAAACTCCACAAAACTAAACATTAACAGACTAAAAAATACTTAAACAAAAACGTAACAAAGCAGGAACGAAACAGCAATGAAACCTGAAAGGAACACACACGAAACAAACAAACAAAAAAAAAAACAATTACAAACAAACCATAAACAAACAACAAAAACAGAAACAAACAAAAACACATAAAATAAAATAAAACAAACAAAAAACAAACCAGAAACAAACAAGAAGCAAGCGAGGAACAAACACAAAAGAAACAAGAAACATACGAGAAATAAACCAGAAACAAACGAAAAACAAACTAGATACAAACCAGTAACAAAACAAAAAACAGTAACAAACCAAACAGCCAATAAACAATAATGCTCCAGAACATCCTTTAACTCGACCACCAGCAACAACAACAACAACAACAACACTTTAAAGGAACGTCACAGGATTGACGGAACAGCAGCGGAACGTCAGCGCCGCAGGGGAACACAAGGAACTATACCAATTACGTATATTCCAAAATCTTTCCCGCCCCTCCGCCTCCTCTCTCTCTTCCTCTCTTGTTCTTCCCTTTCTTCTATCCTCTTTACTTACTTTCTTCCCCTATTCTAGTTATTCTCTTCCTTATCTCTTCCTATCCTTCCCTTCTCCCTCCTCATTCTTGTTTTCCTACTTTCCTTCTCACTCCATCCGTTATCTTCCCTTTCTTGCTTTCCTTTCGTTCCCTTCTTTCCTTTTCCTTTCATTTCGCTTTCCCTTTTCATTTTTCAATCTCCCTGCTCTTCTCATCCTTTATCTTCTCTTTCTTCCTTTCCTTCCGTTCCCTTCCCTTCCCTTTATTCTCTATTTTCCTTTCCCCTCCCTTTTTCATTTTCCCAACTCCCTTCTCTTCCCTTTCCTCCTTTCCTTCTGTTCCCTTCCCTTTCCTTCACTCTCATTTTCCTTTCTTCTCCCTTTCCAGTTTTTATTTCCCTAACTCTCTTCCCTTCTCTTCTTATTGTGCTCCCCTTACCCTTTCCCTTCCTTACCTTTCCCTTTTCTTTATAATTCCCTTACCTCCCTTTTCTTCCCATCCTGTATCTCCCCTTTCCCCCTTTCCTTCCGCTCCCTTCCTTCTCTTCAGTCCACCCTCGCTTCTTTCTCTCCCTACTGTCCCATTCATTCCAAGGATTATAATATTCTCGTAAGCTGCTTCCTAATACAGTCCAATCTGTTTTGAGAGAGAGAGAGAGAGAGAGAGAGAGAGAGAGAGAGAGAGAGAGAGAGAGAGAGAGAGAGAGAGAGAGAGAGAGAGAGAGAGAGAGAGAGAGAGAGAGAGAGAGAGAGAGAGAGAGAGAGAGAGAGAGAGAGAGAGAGAGAGAGAGAGAGAGAGAGAGAGAATCAAAAGATCAGTCGGAGACATGAGAGATGAGTCACACGAGGATTTGGAGGAGGAGGCGGAGGGCAAAAAAAATGAAAAGGTGGGCACAGGAAAAAGTAAAAGAAAGAGAAAAAAGACAGCAAAGAGGAAGAGGAGGAACAAGAGGAGTAAAAATAGGACGAAGTGGAGAGGGAACAAGAACAAGACCAGGAAAAGTTTGGAAAGTTTGGTTTAGTCGGCGCAGCATCTGTGGTCATATGCTGGAGAGAGACCGAAGGGGAAGGAATTATAGGAGAAGGGAACAGATCCCAGGAGACGGGACACAACCCCCGAGTAATACCTGGTACCCATTCACTGCTGGGTGGACAGGGGCGTAAGATATCGGAAAAGCCGCCCAAATTTTTCCACTCCGCCCGGAAATCGAACCCGGGCTCTCTCGGTTGTGAGCCGAGTGTGCTAACCACTGCACCACGAAGCCCCTGACAAGACCAGGAGGAGGAGGAGCAACTGAAAGAACATCAACAAGAATGGGGAGATAAAAAAAAAGCAGGAGGAGAGGCAGCAGCAAAACAAGCAGAAAAAAGGAGGAATTGGAAAAGAAAAGAAAGACAGCAGAATGAAGAGAAGATGGAGATGGACAAACAGGAAAAGAAAAAAAAAACGGAAAGAAACGAAAAAAGGAAAGGAATCAGATGTAAGAAAAGAACCAAAAACATAACCAGGAGAAATAAGGAGGACGAGGAGAAGTAGCAGAAGCAGAAGTAGCAGAAGGTGGTGGTGACCCGCAACACACACACACACACACACACACACACACCCGCCCGGAACTTGCCGCGCCGAGTCAAAGTGTCCAACTCGAAGCGCTGAGCTCGGGGCTCCAACTCGTCAAAGTGAGCGGGAATTCGTGCATTAAAAATAGATGAATCGGAAGGCAAGAAGAGGAGGAGGAGGAGGAAGAGGAGGAGGAGGAGGTAGATGGAATGGGAAATAATGACAAATACTAAGGAAAGGGAGGAAGGAGGAGTAAAAGAGAAAATGATGAATCGAAAGGTAGGAAGGAGGTAAAGGAAATGGGAAGTAAGAAAAATGTTGTAGGAGGAAATAAGAGGATTGATGCCATGACTGAAGAGGTGAAAAGTGTGTCAGAAAAAATACTTATGCCCAAAGGGAAAATAAGAGTAAAAATAGTAAAAGGTGAATGGAAAGGTAAAAAGGAGGAGGCAGAGGAAGTGAGACATAAAGGCATGAATCAGGAGGTTGAAAGTGTGGGAAAGATAAAAATACGATGATAAGGAGAGCGAAAAAATCAATGAGAAGAAAAAGGTGAACGGACGGTGAAAAGAGGAGGAGGTAAAGGAAAGGGGAAAAAATGACATAAGGGAGTTGAAGAATGTGAATGTGATCGAAAAAAATGACGATAATCAAGGGAATGAGTGAAATGGTTAAAGAATATGTTATCGAAACGTAGTTAAGAGTAAATTATGATGATGATAAAGGTGATGGTGAGGCTGCAAGTGGCAATGATGTTGATGATTGTGTTGTTGTTGTTGTTGTTGTTGTTGGTGGTGGTGGTATTAATGATGTTGATGATTGTGGTGGTGGTGGTGGTGGTGGCTGGCTGGCTGGTCGTCCCCTTTGACATTCACTTTTTATATTAATTTTATGCACCACCGATTTATTTTTATTTTTATAACGGTGAAAATCTTTTACTCCATCTGGCACCGCGTCGATCGTTTGTGTCATGTATGACTGTGTTGCAGTGTATAGTATTTCAGTTACCACTATTTTAAGCAGTAGTAGTAGTAGTAGTAGTAGTAGTAGTAGTAGTAGTAGTAGTAGTAGTAGTAGTAGTAGCAGTAGTATCATTATCATTATCATTATTATTATCATTATTGTTATTGTTATTCTTATTCTTATTCTTATTCTTATTATTATTGTTATTATCATTATCATCATCATACTTCACATCACAGAACAGGTATTATGAGAACATAAACAATGGGTCTACAAGAGGTTGGTAGTATCTAGTAGCAGTAGTAGTAGTAGTAGTAGTAGTAGTAGTAGTAGTAGTAGTAGTAGTAGTAGTAGTAGTAATAGTAGTAGTAGTAGAGGCTATCTACGGCAACTCCTGTCAAGCAAACCTTACCTATCTCCAATATCCGTGAATTTATAGCTTTTTTTCTGAAGCGCTTATCGTATTGGCACTCCCAGAATGACTGCCAAGCCTGTCCCACTCACCCACCACCCTATTACTAAAACCATTCTTGCTAAGGGTATTATTATTATTATCATTATGAATATAGTAGTAGTAGTAGTAGTAGTAGTAGTAGTAGTAGTAGTAGTAGTAGCGATTTCTCCTTCCTCTCATTCTATTCCTCATTTCTATCTTTCCTTTCTCCCTTTCCGTTGTGTACCGTGCTTTGGGTGTTTTCACCATCCTAGAACATTCATTAGTATTATCATCTTTTATTAATGTTATCATTAGTACTATCATTATCACAGAGAACTTATTATCATTGTCAATATTTTCATCATTATTCCTCTATTCCTGTTCGCTCCTCTAAAATCCAGATCAATCCAGACCGAACTTTGTCATCCATTCCAGTACCTCTTATTACCCATCCCTGCATTAATCAACTGAAGTCCCCTTCTCTGTATTATTCACAAGTGCTGCGATGTACTGCTTTTCTTTCCATTTACTATGCATTTCAGCGGTGGACAAACGGTGTTTTTTGCAGATATCTCCTAAACGAATCGTTGGATGAGTATGATATTTCAACACACTACCTTGAACATCCGTTCGTAATTTTTGGTTAACATACCACATTGCTATATATGTTATGTGAGGAGTTTACTCGTGAAAAAATAACACAAAGCCGACGAGTCATGTTCACGCATTCGAATGAAAGTGTGCCCCCCCCCACACACCCACCCAAACCATTCCTAACCACTACTACGTCTCCCCGTCTCGAAGTCCCCCCGCCTCTTTATCCCTCCTCTCCTCTTCCTTGCTTCTCGCCTCCCTCACTCCTGTGCCCCTCCCTACTTCTCCCACTACTGTATTTATACATTATAATGTTCTGTAAGTGTGTATGTATAGATATGATTATTTCCTAAGAGTATGGTACAATTTCATGAAGGCAAGAAGTGGTTCACGTTGATAATTACTGTACAACAGCACGTTTACGTGTAGTATATAGGAGAGCCATGTTTGCAGTCGTTATGGTCAACCACGTGAACATGATGTGCTGGAATTACCTGTGACTTGGACCTTCTACTGTTAGGAAAAGTTGATACTCTTATTGCGTACTGTCTGCCTATTGATCATAAAAAGTGGTCCAGTTTATATATAATATTATTTTGTTGACTTGTTTGTTGTATATTCATGTTATCAAAAAATTATAAACTGCATATATTTTTCTTAATCTATACATATGTGTATAATGCGTAAAAGTCAGAGAGAGAGAGAGAGAGATTAACAGCGGAATTAGCTATTGCTTTAACGGTCGTTTGACCCAGTCTGGTTTTCATGTCCACATATACCAGCAATTGTATTAGATAATATTATTAATGTATGATATGTATGTACATACTGACGTATGTAACTATTATACCTATACGTATGTAATTACAATAGGGAAAAAAATCACAGGTGGAAGGCTGATGGTGTGAGTAGGGGGAAGAGGGTCATGTGATACTGGGGTAGAGAAGGAGTGGTCTGGGGGTTCTTCAGGGTGGTGGTGGTGGTGGTGGAGGGGTTAGACGAGTACCCCACACTCGTCCGATTCTGTGTAACACCTTTGATATGATGACTGGATTAGGCGTAATATCACTCAGTAAACTCCTCACATAACACATATAGCAATATGGTATGTTAACCAAAAATTACGAACGGATGTTCAAGGTAGTGTGCTGAAATATCATACTCATCCAACGATTAGTTTAGGAGATATCTGCAAAAAACACCGTTTGTCTGCCGCTGAAATGCATAGTAGTATTCCGTTAATCTATGTACCGGCGTCCTATTCACCACGTCACACTAACACATAAGAAGCATCACGCGCCCCTTCCCATTCTCTTCCTCTCTGAAGGCCTGCCCCACAACCACAGAGTTACGTACGTACTCTATGCCCACAACCCTTTACAGAGGTAATACACGGTGGGCGTTTTTCTCAGAGTTAGTCCAAGGATCAAATCGTGTGTGCTTCAGTCTGGGTGAGCAATGGTGGTGGTGATGATAGGTGTGGTGATGCTTGTAGTAGTGTTTGTGTTGTGGTATTGGTTGTGGTGGTGGTGGTTGTGGTGCTGGTGGTTGTAGTAGTAGTAGTAGTAGTAGTAGTAGTAGTAGTAGTAGTTGCAATACTAGTGGCAGTTGTTGAAGTCGTAACCGCAGCAGTAATTGTAGCAGGTAGTAGTAAGAAAGGTAAGAAAGTAGTGGTAAGAAAGGTAAGAAAGTAGTGGTAAGAAAGTACTGATGAAATACAAATACTAACATGAATATCAATAATTATCAGATATACAAATTACTGTGAAATCAATCCAATACTTAATCATTCATCACGGCATCACACTCCCGCCATTCCTTCCCTCCCTCCCCGCCACGACTCCTGTCCTCTCGTCAGTCCTCCTGCCAGTACATTTTACACTCAACGTCGTTTTTATAAATTCTTAACTTTATTACATCTTTTTTTTTAATTCAGTTTTATTATATGCTTTTGTTACTCGAATCTCACATTTATTCCCTCTTTTTCCGGCTCATGATATCTGTCAGGTCTGGTCATTCGTTCTTTTATCTCCCAGTATTTCTTTTTTTTTTTTTAGTTACTCCATTAAGTGACGCCAGTGGGTCCATTTCCTTCACTTTTGTCTGTCTCAGTTCATGCATGTTTTTCAGGCGTTACACTTATCACGTTTTCTTTATTTCGCTCCACTAATGTTCTTTAAGGATAACTTCACCACCGCCAGCAGTACACGTAACTACCCCCCCACCCCCACATACACACACCATCAACACCAGTACCATCACCTCCTCCATCATCACCAGTACCACCATCCTCCCCCTCCTCCCAGCCATCAGTGTCACTACCACCTAAAGGCTTCTTTCAGACGGCGCGGGCACTGCCCGCGTCCGCGTTTAAGCGCGGACACACCCGCTTCCGCGTACCTTTTCAGACGGCGCGGGTGAAAACCACCTGCCACCCACGGGCCTCGTCATCTGGCTCACCAGTTTGTGTTCTGCACGCACTAATCATGGACCGTGATCGCCTTCGTCTCCTCTACCTATTGCATTTGCGAAAGAAGAAGAGACATAGAAGGAGATTATGGATTCATCCCTTGATTGCTGAAAGGAGCAAGACTGGAGCATTCACGTGACTTGTCCCACAGAGCTGGTCTCTCTTGCACAAGGGATATCAACTGCTCTGTATCAATATTAGCCTCCATATTAAATGCAAGGGGACAGTCACGCACAACCAATCACGTTGAAATCCAGCAGACTATTGAATGAGTTTCCTCTGGAGAAGTGCGCGGGTCGCGGGCCTGCCCGCGACGTGTGAAGACATGCATTAGACGCTGTACCCTGTAGCAACTAGGCGCGGAGGCGGGCCCGCGGGCAACCCATGGGGCGCCCGCGCTGCATTTCGCTCGCACGCGGGCGATCGCCCGTGGCGGGCGACGCCCGCGCCATGTGAAAGGTTACATTGAAAACATCAGTAATTAGTTTAAGCGGGTCCGCGCCTAAGCGCGGACGCGGGTATCGCCCGCGTCGTCTGAAAGGAGCCTAACCCACCACCTAAACCACCAGTACCACAACCACTCTATCATTCCATTGACCTTCCACCCACTAGAAACAGCAGCTGTACCACCATATTATAGCACTTTAATAATAATTATTATTATTATTATTATTATTATTATTATTATTATTATTATTATTATTATTATTACTATTGTTATAATTACTATTACCATTACTTTTACTAAAATTGACATTAATAACCTATTCCACGTGTGTTCTATGATATATGCAAATACTCTTTGATTCAAGCATATGTCTGACTGCACACACACACACACACACACACACACACACACACTAAACGCATTCTGTCCGCTTTAATGACAATGAAAACTGGGAAAAAAATAGTAAAACGAGCAAGACCATAAATATCAACTACTGTGGCAAGACAATCCCCAAAATAGTGAGTAATACATACGAAAACTGCCATTAAAAAGAAACAACAAACTGCTCTTTTAACAAGCGAGTTAAGCCTTACGTATCTCGTGTTGGTGAATTAAGAAACTCGCCTCCGTAAAACACATAACAAAATACTCATCCTCAGCAGATTATTGTCATCCCCGTATTAATTAAGAGCCATCCCTCCCTCGGCCATTCATCATGGAGGGAGAAAGGAGGAAGGCACAGGAAGCAGGAGGAGCACCAGAGAGAGAGAGAGAGAGAGAGGAGGGAGGAGAGAGGGGTGAGGAGCGGAAGCCGGCAGACGAGAGGGGGAGGCGAAGGAGGGAGAGAGGAATGGTACGAACTGGTGGGGAGTATGGAGGGTGAAGCGGGGGTTTGGGGGGAGCAGTTTGGGGGGACCGAAGAGTAAAGGGGTACTGGAGAGGGTTTGGCGGGGGGGGGGGGGGGGGGTGGGAGTTAGAAGGGGTTAGATGATGATATACTAAAAATGGTGGGGGGGGGAGGTTAGTTATAGACGGATTGAGGGTGGGGGAGGGAGGATACGGAGGGGAAAGACAAGCTAGTTAATTATTAAAGGGCGTGGGAGATCGCTAGTCATATTATTACCTTGTTAAAGCTCAAAGCAGTCCTCCCTTTATTTTTTCTAATCCCCTTTACTCTAGGCTGGGTTAGTGTTGATGGTTTGTCATGGGTGTGTTTGTCCCTCAAGTGTTTCGTTCCCGATCGTCATGTCCTAAGTAATCGGGCAAACTGCGAGTGTAACAACCTCTTATAGTCCCTTGTTTGATGGGTAATTTAGAGTACCT
Organism: Eriocheir sinensis; assembly: GCF_024679095.1. Taxonomy (NCBI): domain Eukaryota; kingdom Metazoa; phylum Arthropoda; class Malacostraca; order Decapoda; family Varunidae; genus Eriocheir; species Eriocheir sinensis. The sequence goes on along the minus strand of NW_026111543.1, from coordinate 721,030 downwards.
ACAATACCTGGTGACTGGTTAGTCATATATAGGTGGAATCCTGGAATACCCTCAAGAATAAGACGGGAATACAGGTGTTAGAAAGTAAAAGAAACAAAGACACGAGAGAGAGAGAGAGAGAGAGAGAGAGAGAGAGAGAGAGAGAGAGAGAGAGAGAGAGAGAGAGAGAGAGAGAGAGAGAGAGAGAGAGAGAGAGAGAGAGAGAGAGAGAGAGAGACAGAGAGAGAGAGAGAGAGAGAGAGAGAGAGAGAGAGAGAGAGAGAGAGAGAGAGAGAGAGAGAGAGAGAGAGAGAGAGAGAGAGAGAGAGAGAGAGAGAGAGAGAGAGAGAGAGAGAGAGAGAGAGAGAGAGAGAGAGAGAGAGAGAGAGAGTCGAATACAGGTGTCAGAAAGTAAAAGAAACAAAGACCACGAGAGAGAGAGAGAGAGAGAGAGAGAGAGAGAGAGAGAGAGAGAGAGAGAGAGAGAGAGAGAGAGAGAGAGAGAGAGAGAGAGAGAGAGAGAAGAGAGAGAGAGTCGAATACAGGTGTCAGAAAGAAACAAGAGAGAGAGAGAGAGAGAGAGAGAGAGAGAGAGAGAGAGAGAGAGAGAGAGAGAGAGAGAGAGAGAGAGAGAGAGAGAGAGAGAGAGAGAGAGAGAGAGAGAGAATACAGGTGTCAGAAAGTAAAAGAAACAAAGACTACTAAAGAGAGAGAGAGAGAGAGAGAGAGAGAGAGAGAGAGAGAGAGAGAGAGAGAGAGAGAGAGAGAGAGAGAGAGAGAGAGAGAGAGAGAGAGAGAGAGTGAATACAGGTGTCAGAAAGAAAAACACACAAACACAACTCAACAGAGAGAGAGAGAGAGAGAGAGAGAGAGAGAGAGAGAGAGAGAGAGAGAGAGAGAGAGAGAGAGAGAGAGAGAGAGAGAGAGAGAGAGTCGAATACAGGTGTCAGAAAGTAAAAGAAACAAAGACCACTAAAGAGAGAGAGAGAGAGAGAGAGAGAGAGAGAGAGAGAGAGAGAGAGAGAGAGAGAGAGAGAGAGAGAGAGAGAGAGAGAGAGAGAGAGAGAGAGAGAGAGAGAGAGAGAGAGAGAGAGAGAGAGAGAGAGAGAGAGAGAGAGAGAGAGAGAGAGAGTCGAATACAGGTGTCAGAAAGCAGAGAGAGAGAGAGAGAGAGAGAGAGAGAGAGAGAGAGAGAGAGAGAGAGAGAGAGAGAGAGAGAGAGAGAGAGAGAGAGAGAGAGAGAGAGAGAGAGAGAGAGAGAGAGTGTCTACTGTAATACATGTTGGACTAAAATACTGAAACAAATAAAAGCTGTATTTCAAAGATTGCGTTAGGTGAAGAATATAAGAGTTTCAGAGCTTTGGTTAGGCCCAATGTGTCGTGATGAGACTACGCGCCGGGCAGCTTCATTTGGACCCGCACGGAACGACACTCGGCTCGAAACACCAATACGGGACCTTGACGAGCTCACGATATATCGCTCGTTCCATCATTACCGGAAGCCTTATTAACGAGCTAAGCATGGACAACACCAAGTATAAGCTACATACACAACCTTAGAATAATAAAAGAAGCACTACGCAAAATTAACACACTATCGAGACTTGCTGCGGCTTGTCTTGCTGACCATAAGACCCTCCTCTCCTCCCTTCCCCCTCCCTCCTTCCCTCCCTGCAGCCTGAGGTACGACGATTCTCTCCTCATCACTCCCTCACACTCACGCTCCCCGGTTCCTTCACACTCATTCCTCAGCACTGTGTCAGAATGAGGCCCCGTTCATGCCAAACACACACGCACGCCGCCCCGTCCCTCTCGCCGGGGCGGGGCAGAGCGCGACTCACACTCCGATCACCGCCGCGGCGTCAACATCACCGGCCAGACACCGATAACGTCACGGCCGGCAGTCAATCACAGCACGGAACAACCTCCTTCAAATATTACTAATTATACGCCTTTAAATACCTTCAATTCACTCCCCAGGCAACATGGACAAGCCTCACAATCACTGTAATAATCAAGAATAGTCGCACGGGAAGGAGCAAACTGGCAGGACAAGGCTTCAGGCGGCAGGGCACTCACTCCATCCTGCTCTCAATCTTTGTCTATACGCCGCGTCCCTTCCTGCAAGAACAAACACACCGTTTCTCACCTGATCCTTGCCTCGCCTCGCCTCAGCACGCCGCCGCCCGCCTTGTACACGCGCGACACACCCTCCGGGACCCCAACACGCACGGCACACGGACACGCCCTCACTCCGGCACTTTCCGCAGCACTCTGGGCTCGGCGTGACGTCACCGATGCGCCTTTGTTTTACTCACAATGCCCCGATGGTTTTGTCGACATGGTTACATTGACACCTGGGGCACTTTGGTCGCTTTCCATCGAATAATAAGCATTGCTATTGAAGTTTGCGATTAAATAAATAACTTCTTCCATTGCTTAGTTAAATAATAATACTAAAATATAATGACGTTCCCTACGTTACCTCTCTGAGAGTTGGCAACACAAGGCGCCTTCCCTCTACGTCAGTGCTTCGCCACTCACTTGTTACTGCCTAAATATTTCACTATAAACGAAGGACTCCATGATATAAATCATTCCTCTTTTTGAGGCGGCGCAGGGATCACTGTACACCCCCCTTTCCCATCCCTGGGGTCGTGACCTCAAGTGAGGTCGCCAAGCGTTTTTCCTGGGGTCGCCAAGACCTCAAAATTTCAATCATTGTGTTATAATAACACATATACAACTAAACTACTGGGGTCGCAGTCATGTCTAGAGGTGCATGATTGGGGTCACCTGAAAATAGGTTGGGAACCACTGCGGTACCCAGCATGATGACTTGTACGCCCCACGCCTGCATGATCACTTCCACCAGGGAGACACATCGTTCACAGGCTTGCCAACACTGCTGACACATAATAATGCGGCCCTTATAACCAAAAAAAAAAAAAAAAAACATTTCAAACAAAATTCCTCTCCTCGTAAACACAACCAGGTATTCTTCCTTCCCAGGTGTCACGAACCAGACAAAAGTTCCTGATATTCCTCTAATAATTTCATCCCTTAATTAAGACCCGGCACCTCATCAACCATTACAAGAACAAAACAAAACACACATTTCTCCCGCACTACAACAGGTGTTCTCCCCCCAGGTGTCGTGGATCAGGCGCCAGGATCTGCACGTGCTGACCACAGGTAACTTCACGTACACGACGGACACGAGGTTCCGCGCGCTGCACCTGCCCTGCTCGCCCTTCTGGAGCCTGGAGGTGGACCGGCCCGCCATCACCGACTCCGGCCTCTACGAGTGCCAGGTGTCCACGCAGCCCAAGATATCCCGCCGCTTCAGGCTCAGCGTTGTGGGTGAGTGATGATCCTATTCAAGTTTATGAAGTAGAAGCTCAGATTAGCACCATGAAACCTAACAAGCCTTGTGGACCTGATGGTCTCAGTCCCGGTGTCTTGAGATTATTACCTCCCCAGTGGATCCTCACCATTTTAGTGTTATTTAATGCAGTCTTTTCCTCAGGGTGTTATCCATCATCCTGGCGCCGTGCTCGTATGTTCACTATATTTAAGAGAGGTAACAGGAAAATTCCGGTGAACTACCGAGGGATCAATGTTATTAATTGTTTGGCAAAGCTCTTTGACTCAGTTTTGGACCCTTCTTTTCTTGTATTAAATCAACTCTTTTATCACTCATTAATTACTCAATAAAGGATCTCACCGTCTCGTATCCCTGGTAACGTGATCCGGCTTAAGTTGTTATTGGAGACTGGTGTTCGGGGATAAACAAGGGAAAAAGAAAATATACATTTATTTAAAATTAAATGAAAGTAATTGACTTACACAATATTCTATGCTCAGACGATCATAACACTGGCATATTCAGCAATGGATGAAACATATGACAAACGACATGTCTTAAACATAATACTACAATATGTGCTCAGTTGTTGCCAATAATAATAACACTCGTCGTTCCACAAGCAGTGGTTTGTATCTCTCTGCTTACATCACAATCATTATGTACTCTCCTCACAATCCTACTACACATTCCTATAGTATAATCTACTACAAGTCACGGAAGCACCAAATTATACCACACCCAGTGGTTTTACCTTTGCTTTATATCGCAAACAAATAATCACAATCCTGTCCCACTCACAATCCTACTTCACATTTCCTACATTATAATCTCCAGGACAATACAGTCGGTTTCCCTTAGATTCTCGAATTTCTACTCACGCTTAAGATCACAACAGCCATTCTCGGCTGAGTGAGTAGCAAGGTCTGCTTGAGGCGAGAACCAAGCTCGGTCTACTCATACCACTGATTTCTAGGCCACATTTTTCTTTGCTTGAGGCGGACTTACATCCTTGACACGCCCTTAATTTTCTACATAACCAGTGGCCAATACTTCCTGTCACACCCATCTGCTCGCTCATTATGTTGTATTGTTTTACTTCTCCTGCTATTCGTGATTCAGTCTTGAGACACTCCCACAGTGATTTTTCTGTTAAATTATTGGCTCATAACATATCGCCACGACTGACGTCACGGATCAGAGTCTTTTTCAATGGTTGTTCACACTTTCTGACCACGCCCACTGGGTATATGTTTTCTGTATCTGAGTCTGGGTATCTGTTATCCCTTATCCTCGTTGTTTCCCTCCTTGTTAGTGTTTGTCCTATGAGATGTTTACACAGTTGTATATCTGTCACCCTACTTGTTAATGTTTGTCCTGTCAGATGTTTACTCTGTACTGTCATGGCTGTTCCTCTTGTTTGTTCGTTTTCTGGTTCCCGACATACTTCCCCTTCCGGAAGATCTCGCCCCTGAGATCTCACAAGTGTTGGTGGAGAAGATACGCCTTGCAATGTCTGCAGTTGGCTCGAGTCTGGAAGGAGGCGGCATTGTGCGTACCGCAGGACATAGGAATACCCAACGGCAGACGTCACCAGCAGAAGAACCAGTATCACGACAATGGCGAAGACAATCCACCAATGGATTGCGGATTGGAAGGGCTGTTCCGGCTCGACCACAGAATTGAGGGGCTGCAAGCCAGCTGTTAGCTCCTGTAGGGGGATGGACTCAGCACTGCGAAGAGAACCTTGCCGAAGCGTCAATATCCCATTACCCGCCAGGCTGACAGTATGTCTGTTTACAGGATTGGTAGGGCATGTGAGTGTCAGAGTGATGGGGGAGGTAAGTGAACAGGTCCAGTAACCAGGACCTTTTATAAACATAGGGGGAAATGTTTTCAAGACTATTGTGTGGCAGAGGTTGATCACTGACTCATGTTTCAAGAAAGCAGCCGATTCACAAGAGGCTGCGTGACTAGCCTCATAGACGGGGCCTGTGGGAGGACAAACTAACATATGGTTATTCTTGTTACTGTGTTCCATACTAGAAAGCAGAAAATATATTTTCCTATTATCACTGAAGGCAATATATCGTGAATCAACACTATACAGAAGAAAGTAAGTGCTATTCTGCACAGAAAATGGAAGGGAGTCGATTCGAAAGACATCAAAGGTGTCAGGCGGATCTCCTCGTAAAGGTTTGGTGAGACAGAAATTACGAGAATCGTGCAAAGCCGTTGTCCTGGAGGACACAGTTATTACATCCCTATATAAAGCTAAAAAATCAAGAACTGCAAGGCACAAAAGACCTGGAGGCCGAACCTAGGCTTCCTTTAATGTGCTGAACAACTGTTTGTCTCACATAATGATTGGAGTTATGTATGTTTGAAGGGGAGCCTGCAGACTCAACTTTAAATCTTGTATACCTGGTCTCATGTGTCTCAATGCTAGGTCAAAATACAACAATGCTTGTAGGAGCTTTTTTCTCTAACTAATGCCAAAGTCTATAGAAAATTAGCGCACAACCTGGTACAATACATCTACAGCTGAATATAGCCTATTAAAGGCAGATTGCATGGCATGCATATTACTTAACGATGTTGAGTTTTCCATAATAAACATTTAACTATATAAAATTTTATCAGTTAATGACTCTAGTACTCTATTTTTCCATGAATAGCATCAACTTGAGCCTGGGTCGCGGTACCATATAAGATATTAGACAAGGATCCTTAAAAAAAAAAAAAATTCTCTATTTTTTTAACTCATAGAAGCATGCAGCTTGTTTTGATTAGTAGTCACCACATAGCCTAAAACTTTTCTTAGATGATGCAACAATGAACTGAAATAATTTTCAAACTTAGAGTGTGTATTTTATTACTTTTACAGCTGGATACTCAGGTGACATTTGAATAACATTTCAAGCTAAAGAAGCAGTTACATTCCGTGCTTTATATAATGCAGCTAAAACATCTTCTGTGAGGCTAAACAGTACTATAGTCTCTGTCTGGGAGGACTATAATATAGATAGTGTTACGCCACCCCCTACCACAACCATCCACGGGCAGGCAGGCGGCGTGATCCCCACCAGAACAGCCACACGGGCACCAGTCACTCACAGCGGCCCACACAGAACACCGAGGGGAGCAGGAACGGGGCAGGGCACAAAGGATACACGTTCAACACTAAGTTCTAGTTTAATGACAGGTTCCTCACACAGTACAGAGTACAGCAACTTTCAAGGCACAGAACAGTTAGTTAATCAGGCACAGTACAGGGGCACGGCAGACACGCACACCGGAAGCACACAGCTCGCGAGCGGAGCAGCTCAACACTCTCTCAAGCCCAGACACGCGTCTTCTCCACTACAACTCCTCAGCCACCCTTGCTCCCCCACTGCTCGACTCAGCAGTTCCTGCCCGGCGGCCCCGGGCCCCCTCCTGTCTCTCTTGTCCCAACAAGTAGAGTTGCACCATGCTGAGCTAACATTGCATCATGCTACAAGTTCATCACATTACACATACAATCATTCACATACAGCACATTCGTAACACTATCTCCCCCTTCAGAAGGCAGTCGACCCGGCTGCCCCAACATTCAACAAACAAAACATGAAATTAATCAAACTAATCAGTCCCCTGGGACATCACTAAAGTCTCTTAACCATCCCGGCCGACGCCTCTCTCGCCGAGGGCGCCGCTGGGATGCGGGCGGCGGCAGGCAGGCGGTGGCACCCAGAGCGGCGTCGTCGGCCCCAAGTCCTTGCTCAGGGTCGTCACTGACATTTGCCGCTTCGCCCGCACCGCCCATGTTCTCGTTCGCCCCTTGGTCGGCCTCCGACACGTCCTCGTCGCTTCTGCTGGGGCTTACGTCCTTCGCCGGTCGTATGTCTCCTTCATTTCATGGCCTGGCCTGCCACCTTGAGCTTGCCCCGTACGCGTCGGTGCACCTCAGCCAGGCTTTCCTGCAGTGCCGCTGCGAAGCCAGAGGTGACGGTGGGCAAGCTCACGTCGGGAGGCCGCCCCGTGGCCAAATCCACCGGTAGCCTGAGCTCCCGGCCGAACATTGAACACAGAAAAATACATGCAATACACATAAATCAGTCTGTCCTCCACCACGCCCTCCACAGTCTCTTCTCGCGCCCCCAAGGGGCTCCGCCTGTCAGCCACGCCGTCGACCAGCCGTCAGTCCTCAGTGGGCTCTTCCACGCCATCCACTCCACGTGACGCTCGGGACAGTCGACACCGGCTCCTGGCCTCCACCCTCGGGGCAGGGTGCCCTCGCCCAGCCGTGACTACCTCCCCACGCAGCCATGCTCGAAAACCTCCTGGAAGCAAAGGGCACCATTCCGGTCACCCTCTCCAGCTCCCGTCCGAGGCCACCACGAGCCTTACTGGCCTGCGTCAGGTAGTCGAGGCCCAGCAAGCACGGCTCGTCTCGATCGGCGACGTCCATCGGCCGGCGCTCCACAGCGCTGCCTACGCCGATACGAGCCTCCACTGGCCCCTCCAGCAGCACACTACCCCGGGTCAGGCCGCGCCGAGCACTCCTCAGCCCCGGTGTCCACTGTCACGCGTCGTGGCTACAACCGCTAAGCCTCCCACTGGCAACACGCTGGTCGGGCGGCGGCAGCACTCAAGGCGGGCCGAGGGCGGGAGACGGCTGGAAGTCGACTCCCTTCTCCAGCCCGTCCGCGCTTCCCGCCCGCGCCGCGTCCCTGGACCTGGGACAGGCACTCAAGCGGTGGCCTGACTGGCCACAGTCCTTACAGCGCGGCTGGGGGACGTCGGGGCTCAGCCGGTCGAGGGAACGCGTCCTTCGCTCCCCCAGGCACCGACTGCACCTATGCCCCCTCTTGCCACAGCCCCCGCACGAGCCACGGAGACCCTCCGGGCTCGCGTTCATCGACGCTGCCTTCATCTTCACCTTCGCCATCCGGCCCCGGAGGTCATGGCAGGGCGGGGCGGCCGCCGCTAGGCCGCTGGTCATCGTCAAGGCCCCCAACTCCAAGGCCTTCGTCAGCGCGTCATCGGTCCACGGCAGGGGGTGGGAGTCCTCGCCAGTCTCGTCCCTCAGCGCCCGGCAGTCCTCACAGAAGCGCTGCGTGCCGTCCTTCTTCATATCCCGGACGACTGCTGAGGGCCACGGACTGTCTGTCCGCTCCATCACCCCTTGCGCCGCCAGCCCGTTGACGGTGCGCTGTAGTTCCTCCCGCCTGACCGGCACGACACGTCGGGGCGGGCTCCTGGTGGGCACACTATTTCCCGTGTTGATGTTGTGCTTCACCAACCCCGTGCAGCCCAGTATATCCAATCCACCCCCGCTGAACACGTCCGCGCACCGAGCCAGGGTGTGGCGCACCTTCGTCTGCGCCTCCGTCAGGTGAGCGGCGCTCCGGTGCGCTGAATCCTCCAGGAAGTTGGGCAGCGGCTTCACAGCGGCCGACTCCGCGCTCCCCGACGCCTCCTCTAGTTGTTCCACCTCTACACAGGTGCCCAGCTTGGCACCAGCGGGTACTTTCCGAGCCTCGTCGGAGGAGTTAGCCACTAGCACCGTGACTGACTCCTCCCCCGCTCCTTCGAGACTCCGTCTGGCTGCCACACCACCAGGCAGCTGCAGGCCCTCAGTGGACTCCACCGTGCCTTCCGTTGGCATCGCGTCCGACCGGCAACACAGGACCTTGGCCTCCGTCCCCGGGGCAAGGTGCAGTCGCTCCGCCGCGACTACCTCTGCACAACCAACCTTCGGAAGCAAAGGCGCCTGTCCGCGCAGCCTCTCCAGCTCCCGTCCAAGGTCGGCACAGGCCTCGCCCTGCGTCAGGTAGTCGAGGCCCAGCACGCACGGCTCGTCTCGATCGGCGACGTCCATCGGCCGGCGCTCCACAGCGCTGCCTACGCCGATACGAGCCCCCACTGGGCCCTCAGACTGCACGCAGTGCCCCGTGACGCCACACAGCCTCTGTGGCGCGTCCTGGAGTCGTGTAGCGGCCGTCATGTCAGGCCGCCCCAAGGTCCTCTCGGCGCTCCCCACCAAGCGGCCGGGCTCGTCCACTGAGCCCCGCAGCGGTGATGCCAACAACAGCGCCTCCTCAGCCTCGCCCCAGCCCTGGGCAGCAGCTGGCATCTTGAACTGGGCCTCCCATGCCAACTCCCCGTCGTGTCCCGCTGGCTTAAACCTCCCTGAGCGCCGGGAGGCTGGGGGGCCGCAGAGGGGAGCGGGCGGACCACGTGGGCTGCAAGCCGGCCGGCATGGCGGAGAGGGAGGCGGTGAGAGAGGCAACGAGGCAGGGTTAATGGGTCCGACTCCAGCACCAGATGGACCCAAGGGAGCGGCTCCGACGGCTCCCCAGCCTCCTGCAGCCTCCACCGGCTCCGCCACGACGCCACCAGGCTTCAGGGGCCCTTGCCAGAGGCCCCACGCGGAGCCCCGCCAGTCCGCCACCCGTGCACCCGCCGCCAGCACACGTGACGCTTCTTGTTCCTCCCCGCACCACGTTGCCACCTCTCGCTGCTGCCATGGGAGAGAGAGCGGACTACGTGACCTGCGAGCCAGCTGGCATGGAGGAGAGGAAGGGGGTGAGGGAGGCAACGAGGCGGGGGCTCCCCAACCTCCTGCGGCAGCTACTGGTTCCGCCACGACGCTACCAGGCTCCAGGAGTCCTTGCCAGGGGCCCCAGATAGGCCCCTGCAAGACCGCCCCCCCGGCGCTTCCTGCCAGAACGGAGCCTTCTTCCTCCGCGTGCGACGGTGCCACCTCTCGCAGCTGCCTCTCCGCCTCCCTCAGGCCTCGGACCTCGCCTTCCTGGGTCCGCACCTCCTCCAGCCGTTCACTCCTCGCGCTGTCGCAGCCCTGGTCGGTGTACTGCTGGGTTTCCACCTTCAGCGACGAGAAACAGCTCTGGAGGACCTCGGCAAGATGGCGTGCCCTCTCGTCTGCCCTCTGTTCTGCCCTCTCTGTTCTCTGATCCAATTCCTGCCTCAGACTGGCCAGCATGGCAGCGAACAATTCCATCTGGCCCAGCTTCACCTCACCCACGTCAGCCTCGGCCTTGCCCGTCTCCTCACCCTCACGGCGACCGCTGGGGGACGCCATGACGACTCGGCGCGCTTCACTGTTCACTTATCCCACTCCTTTGACACCAAGTGTTACGCCACCCCCTACCACAACCATCCACGGGCAGGCAGGCGGCGTGATCCCCACCAGAACAGCCACACGGGCACCAGTCACTCACAGCGGCCCACACAGAACACCGAGGGGAGCAGGAACGGGGCAGGGCACAAAGGATACACGTTCAACACTAAGTTCTAGTTTAATGACAGGTTCCTCACACAGTACAGAGTACAGCAACTTTCAAGGCACAGAACAGTTAGTTAATCAGGCACAGTACAGGGGCACGGCAGACACGCACACCGGATGCACACAGCTCGCGAGCGGAGCAGCTCAACACTCTCTCAAGCCCAGACACGCGTCTTCTCCACTACAACTCCTCAGCCACCCTTGCTCCCCCACTGCTCGACTCAGCAGTTCCTGCCCGGCGGCCCCGGGCCCCCTCCTGTCTCTCTTGTCCCAACAAGTAGAGTTGCACCATGCTGAGCTAACATTGCATCATGCTACAAGTTCATCACATTACACATACAATCATTCACATACAGCACATTCGTAACAATAGTATGTTGGTGTGAAACTTTGGCCAGCACGTGTTGGGGACTCCTGTTGTGTCATTGAGTCGTACACCGAAAGAGTCAAATCAATCTGTGGTTTATTTCGTCTTATTTCCGCTCAATCATTGCATTTTCATCCTTATACATTATTCCTGTTTTATATCGTATTAGTTTTGACATTACATTAGGCAACTCTTGTACCTTCGAAGAGCGAAGGCTTTATCTATGCCGAGGTGGCTCTGAAAGTTTGGGAGTAACCTGAGAAGGTAGGGCCTGTGCATCAGCTGTTTATTGCTGGTGTAGAACGAACATTATTTAATGTGTCATGAGTAGCAGTCACTTCTCCGCTACGAGTTATCATTTTCGGTATAATTTTTCTCAGCGACTTCAGGGTTGAGTAATGCAAAACATAGATCAGTGTGTGTCTCTGGATTTAAAGGGTATGGTTGCCTAACCGTTGGACATTGCTGCACATCGATGCAGTCTTCAGGAAGGATTTTTACTCTATCTGTGAGGACGGTTGAAACCTTACTAGTCCTGAGGTCCCTAATTTTTAGCTTATTTGTCTCTGGCCCTTAAGCCTGCGTCAAGTGAGAACCTATTACCCTGGGACACAGGCAAGTATCTAATGTCTAAGTTAAAAGAGTTTGCTTTCCCGGAAAACCCATTTATCCATCAGCCTGATAGGGAAGATGAACAGGTGGTGTGCCGTCTGCCTAAGCTGGGCCTATGAATTTTAAAGTAAAAGAGTCGACATTAAGATGGTACAGCAGGACACAGAAGCTAGCGGGAGTAGACTGGCATGTAGGAGACTGGGGGAGCAAGCTAATGTTTAAAGCAAGAACGAGAACCCTGGAGGTAAATGACAGGAACAAGGACGGAGGAAACCAGAACTGTAGCTGTAGGACAGGGGAGAAAGAATCGGTGGAACACCTAATAGTAGAATGCAGCAACTATGCGAGGCAGAGAGGGGAGTTATTAGTAGCACCAGGGAGGAGTGGGCTAAGAGGCTAGAGGAGGATAACGGGGCAGTCGCACGGTACGTGTTGGGGCTGTATGGAGATGCAGTGCTGGGAAAAAAGGGCACATATGCTTGAATAAGTGCACGGATAAGCAATGTCAGTAAGTTATTCCAGCAACAAACTGAAAAGTAAGGTGTGATAGTGTATTGCAGTGAAGAAAAATTAAGCTACACAGCACAATTGATAGGAAAAGTGTGTGAATAAACAGAAGAGACGCCCTAGAGGAGGAGGACAGGTCAAAAGAAGAAGAAGAAGAATGTTTGTTTACATATCCGCCTAAATGCGTTCCATTTACGGCGCGAAAACCCGGACCTGGGTCTGGGTTTAAAGCCGAACCTGGTTCCGGGTTTTGTGTCTAATGGAAAACGCTATTGATGAGACCCCAGGGAGGGGGCCGTAAAGCCGCCGGACCAGTCGTCTGACCCACCGCATGACCCCGTCCAAGAAATGAGGAATGCATCAGCTCCCTCAAGCGGTCCATCTCTCCAGACTGATCAACGAACGTACCACAAAATAAAACCATGTGCAACCTGATTCCCCTTCTCGCAGTGTTCACAGTACCGCCACCAATGACACTAACCCCAACACTCTCCCCCCCCCACCCCCCCCACCCCACCCCCAGCTCCGCTTGGTGCCCTCCGCCATGCCCACAACCCCGGGACGCATATTCGCCAAGTCTGGAACACCTCGTCTCCACGGGAAACTAGGACCATCACAGCGCGCGCTCAGCCAGGCCAGGTATTGCCAGCTCGTGACGTCATTACGTACCCTTTATTTACACAGTTTTATCAAATATATGTAAATTATTTCGTGAGACGCCACATATTTTGAACAGTTGAGATGTTTCTACTGATGTTACTGATGTCTGACACATTATAACACAGAGCTGGAACACATAACTGATAACTGTGACGAGCTAAGTTGTTTCTGGGGGCGTGAGCTGGATGCAAGGGGAACGTGATTCCGTCTGCCAAAAATTGCATTTTTGGAAGAAAGAGACCCACACCCACCCACACCCACACGCATGCACATTGCAAGAAATAAATAAATACACACATTGGAAGAAATACACACACACACACACACACACACACACACACACACACACACACACACACACACACATTGCAAGAAATAAATAAATACACACACACACACACACACACACACACACACACACACACACACACACATTGCAAGAAATAAATAAATATACACACATTGCAACACACACACACACACACACACACACACACACACACACACACACACACCAGAAAAACTTCCTCTGCCCTCGCCTTTATTGACTTTCGGAAAGCCTTTGACCTGGTTGACCACACCACTGTCATCACCAAGGCCATAAACATCGGCCTGCCCTCCCACCTGACATCCTGGCTGGCGGACTTCCTGACGCACCGGCACCAAGCTGTGCGTCATCAGGGCTGCACCTCCACCCTCCAGCCCCTCTCTGCTGGGGTGCCACAAGGGACGCGGATGGGGCCTCTTTGCTTCCTTATTCTAATCAACAATGCACTGTTAGACGCCCCTCATCGCTGGAAGTACGTGGATGATTTTACAGTGGGCATCTCCATCAACAACACAGCCCCTGACTACACGCCCCTACAACACATTCTGGACCGCCTGCAGGGCTGGACGCAAGATAACCACGTCACCATCAACACCAACAAGACGGTGGTGATGCATTTTCACACCTCCACCACTGCCAACCCACCGTCAGCCCTGGAGGTTGGCCCTCACCAGCTGCAGGTGGTTGAATCCACCAAACTACTTGGAGTCACCCTGGACAGCAAGCTGAGCTGGGGCAAGCACGTCACCACCATCATTAGGGCGGCTTCCTACAAACTTTTCATTCTGAGGCGCATGAAGGCACTGGGAGCCCCCCAAAGTACGATCAAGGACCTGTACACCACCTTCATCCTCCCCGGACTCCTCTATGCCTCTCCTGCTTGGGCTTCCTCCATCAACAAGACCCAGCAACGCCAATTATAGAGAGTGCAAAGCCGTGCTTGCAGACAGATTCTGGGCAGTTCTTACACTTACTACGAGCATGTACTCACCCTGCTGAATATGCCCACCCTACAGGACCGATACCAGACAAACCTAACCAAATTCGGCAAGTTCCTCCTCCACAACCCCCGTCATAGAGATCTACTCCCACCCGCCCTCCCACCCCCCACTAGAGTGACTAGACCCACAAGACACCACAATATTCTCGTCCCGGTCAAAACTCGCACGGGCAGATATCGGCTTAGTGCGATACCGACGCTTGTGAGGGTCATTAACACCTCCATGATCACCTGACCCCTCCACCCCAACACACACACACACACACACACACACACACACACACACACACACACACACACATAATCTTTCCCCATTTCCCCCATTACTCATCACATGAAACTCACTGTATTGTATTTTTGTGTATTTTCAGCCTTATGGCTGCCTACAAATGAATAAACCATTTATTATTATTATTACACACACACACACTCACACACACACACACACACACATTGCAAGAAATAAATACACACACACACACACACACACACACACACACACACACACACACACACACACACACACACACACACACACACACACACACACACACACACACACACACACACACACTCTCTCTTTCTCTCTTTTATTGATTTCCGAAAGGCTTTTGACCTAGTTCACCATACCACAGTCATCAACAAAGCAATAAACCTAGGGCATCACCCTAACCTGGTCTCCTGGCTGGCTGATTTCCTGCACCAGCGTAGACAGGAGGTGAGATTTCAGGGAGTGGCCTCCCCTCCTCTACACCTTACTCGCGGGGTACCTCAGGGGTCCAAAATGGGCCCTTTGTGCTTCCTTATTCTAATCGATGACGCCCTGACCCACACCCCCCACCGCTGGAAGTACGTGGACGACACCACAGTGGGAGTAACAGTCGACAACAGCAACCCAGATTATTCTCACCTCCAGGAAACACTACACAACCTACACACATGGACAACACAAAACATGGTCACCATCAACGACACCAAAACTACACTCCTACACATCAACACCTCCTCTGCCCCTGTTGCCCCCCCTGTGGTGTCCATCAACGGCACTCCCCTCCAGGTAGTGACATCTGCAAAACTACTTGGAGTCACCCTGGACAACAAGCTCACATGGAAGGAGCACGTCTCCCAGCTCACCAGATCTGCCACCTATAAGTTGTACCTGCTGAGGAGACTCAAAACGCTGGGGGCCCCTGAGTGTGCGCTGGCGAGCGTGTACTCCTCGTTCATCCTCCCCAAACTGACATACGCGTCCTCCATCAACATCACGCAGCGCCGCCAACTTGAGCGCGCCCAGAAGCGAGCCTGCAAAATCATCCTGGGCCCTCACTACACCAGCTACCAGGACGCCCTCGACTCCCTCCATCTCACCAGCCTACAACATCGTCACGAGACCCTACTACACCGGTTCGCAACCAAGCTTCTCAACCAGCCCAGACACAGACACATCCTCCCACCCGCAGTGAACCGCCCTCAGCACTCAGTGAGACACCACAACATTATTGCCCCGATACGGGCACGGACTGACCGCTATAAGAACAGCGCCGTGCCCGTGATGGTCAAGTATATCAACAATGCAAATTAGGAGCAGCACTATTTGCATGTTTTGTAAATATTTTTCATTGGACTTATTGTTGTTGTTATTATTATTATTATTATTATTATTATTATTATTATTATTATTATTATTATTATTATTATTATTATTATTGTTATTATTATTATCATTATTATTATAATGATTATTATGATTATTATTATTATGAAGATTATTATGATTACTATTATTATTATCATTATTATTATCATGATTATTATTATTATATTTACTATGATTATTGCTATTATTGTTATTTCTATTTTCCTTTTTATTTTCAATCATACTACTTTGTTCATTTGTCTCATTCATTTCATTTCATCTTCCATTGATGTATATTTTCAGCTTTAGGGCTGCCGGGTACTTCATGCAATAAACCGTTTATTATTATTATTATTATTTTACACACACACACACACACACACACACACACACACACACACACACACACACACACACACACAGTCTGGGGGTCTACTTATTGTCATTAGGAAAAATGTTAGCTTTCAATGGAGGTACATAAGAACTAACTCTCAATTACAGTAGACAGAAGGAGGGCAAATTTAGGTAAGGAGTCGGTAATAAGTTGTGTTTACATTCCCCCTCACACTCAAGATATGGCAATGAAGAGCACTTTGATGAGTTGGACAATTTTTTGATAACTTATACCAGTGATGACTATATGCATGTACTTTGTGGTGATTTGAATGTTCATACTCTCTCTACGTTTCCTCTGGTGCTGGTGATGATGATCGGGTGCCTGCCGAGGTACCCCACACAAGTGTAACTGATTATGGTATACCTAAGACCAGGGCAAACCAAGATCTGACGCTAGACAGGAACTTTTATGGCAGGAAACTGGTTGAACTTTGTAAAAATCATCAAGTGTTTATATTTAATGGAAGGATGGGGGAAGACTGTGGTATTGGCAAGCCTACAACTGCATACAATACAACTATAGATTACTTTTTAGGTTCACCTGAAGTTATGCAGTATGTGGTGTTTTTTAGAGTACTGGTGATCCGCTATTGTCTGATGTACACTGTGGATTATACGTAAGGATGAAATTTATGGGACCAAGTAATGTACCCGCTGTAAGCATGAGTGCCCAGGAGGTAGAACAAAGAAGAGCAAGTGAAAGGCCAGGAAAGTGGAATGTTGAGAGAAAGGGTGTATATGTGAGGAATATTAGTGAGTGTAAGGTAAATGCGTTGATGGTTAAGTTGAATAATTTATCCATAGATGATATTAACCAAGAATTAAAGCAAATATTAAATGACCCTGCACTTGCAACTTTTCCACAACATAAGAAAAAAACATATATCAAAAAGAACAACAATGCCACTGTAAGGGGTTATGACAAACAATGCTGGAAAACAAGAAAGGAGTACCATAAAGCAAGGCATAGATAGCATTTGCACAGGAATAGTGTAAACCTTAACATCATGATTGAGGGAAGCAGAAAATACAAAACAAATCTTAAAAGAATAAAAGACAAGAAGATAAACATAATTAAAGAACTTAGGAAATACAACAGTGATGACCCTAAAGAATACTGGAAAATCCTTAATGGTCAGAAAAAGAGCCATCAGATCCCCATTACATTAAATGAATTTCCGAGCATTTCAGACAGTTAGCGAGTGATGACAACATTGATAATAATGAAGTAAATATTCTAAATGATCATGATAATATGGATAATGAGCTCTCACCATTACTTAATGACCCTATAACCAACGAAGAGGTTGCTAGAAATATTTTTTTTTAAATTAAAAAATCCCCAGCATCTGACATGATATTATATGAATACATTAAAAGTACTCAGCATATTTTGTTCCCCTATATGTTAAGCTGTTTAATAAGATACTTGATACTGGCGTCATGCCATCTGAGTGGCTGGTTGGGACAATAGTGCCACTTTATAAGAATAAGGGTGACGCTCAGGATGTTAACAACTACCGGGGGATCACTTTGCTTAGTTGTATGGGAAAGTTATTTACCTCAACACTTAACGAGAGACTCAATGAATACTCAGATACAAAGTTTATTATTAATGAAACACAAGCAGGTTTTAGGCATGAGTACTCTACACTGGATCATATATTTTTGCTTAAATGTATAATTGATTGTTCAATTGGAGGAAAAGGAAGCTCTTTTGTCTGTTTGTGGACTACAAGAAAGCTTTTGATATGGTGTGGCGTGAAGGTTTGTGGTACAAGTTGGTGAAGGAAAAGGTGAATGGGAAAATATTTAATGTAATCAGAAACATGTATGATGACATCAGGTCTTGTGTCATGCTGGGCCAATAGTAGGGGTAAGGCAGGGATCAAATTTGTCACCATTGCTGGTCGCTCTTTAATTAATGATATTGAAAGTAAATTGCTTGAATTTAATTGTATTTATGTAGATTTTGGTGATGATTTCTTAAATTCATACATAAAACTCCTGGTATTAATGTATGCATATGATACAGTTATTTTGTGTGATAGTGAGGAGGGAATGCAACAAGCCTTGACTGCTTTGAATTTGTACTGTAAGCAATGGAAACTACAACTTAACAGCAACAAAACAAAAATAGTCATGTTTAGTAGGGGAAGAGCCAACATTGATAACTACAAATTTGAATTTGGAGGTGAAAACATTGAAGTAGTGGAAGACTATAAGTATCTTGGTGTGTTATTTAATTACAAAGGAAGGTTCCGTAAAGGCGAGCTGGAGCTTAAAGAACAGGCAACACGGGCAATGTATTCACTGATAGGAAAGTGTAGGAAATTTGACTTGCCAGCCGACATGCAAACTGAACTATTCAATACCACGGTGTTGCCCGTACTGACCTATGCTTCAGAGATTTGGGGATTTTACAGAGTTAGAGAGTTAGAGTCTTTGCATATGAAATTTTTAAAACAGGCATTGGGAGTTCATAAGATTACTAGCAATGACATGGTATATGGTGAACTGGGAGTATTTCCACTTGACATACATATAAAAAGCAGAATGATGGGATATTGGTCTAAAATTATTTTAGGTAAAGATACAGAATTTTGGTCAGTAATGTATCACTGCTTGTTACATTTGGATAGGTTAGGGATATATACTTCTCCATGTTTGGCCTGTATTAAAAACATTTGTGATGAGTGTGGTATGTCATGGTTATGGTTGTCTCAAGATGTTCCCAATACAACATGGGATAAAAAAAGCTGTGGAATTGAGATTGAAAGACCAGTGAATTGCAACTTGGCACAACAACATAGTAACAAAATCTCTGTGCAGTAATTACAAAATGTTTGAGGTGGATTATAGATTGGAGTGGTATATTTCAAGGTTACAGAAGAGCAACCGAATAATAGTGACGAGATTAAGAACTTGTAACAACAGTTAATGCAACTGTTAATGCTGGCAGGCATCAAGGCGTAAATAGAGAAGACCGGCTTTGTAATAGATAAGTGTGATGCTGGCGTTGTGGGAGATGAATTCCATGTTCTTTTTGAGTGCACTGATAGTGAGACTGTAAGGTTGCATAATATGTACATACCAAGCTATTATACACACAGGCCATCACATTTCAAACATATATCACTGATGCAAACCACCAATGTTACCATCATGAAAAACTTAGCTCTGTTCTTGAGGCCAGTGCTAAGCATGTTCAGATGAGTGTCTGGTGTTGGCACTCATTATTCTCCTTCAATTATTTTTATTTCTTCGTACCTGTTTTTGTTACTTTTGTTAATGTATTTAATTATTGTTGTGTTTGTTTTGGTTAGTTATATAACCAGATATTTACTTGTGGCATGGACAACATATTGTGTTATTTTTTTTCTTTTGGAGGAGCGCCCAAACTTTTTTTATAAAGTCTGATTTTCATCAATAAATTCAATTCAATCCAACTCAATTCACACACACACACACACACA
Source organism: Eriocheir sinensis (assembly GCF_024679095.1). Lineage (NCBI taxonomy): Eukaryota > Metazoa > Arthropoda > Malacostraca > Decapoda > Varunidae > Eriocheir > Eriocheir sinensis. The sequence continues at coordinate 701,408 of NW_026111543.1, read as the reverse complement.
CACACACACACACACACACACACACACACACACACACACACACACACACACACACACACACACACACACACACACACACACACACACACATACTCTTTCTCATCTATATAAACGACATTGTTAATGTAAGTTCTAAATTCAAATATACGATTTATGCTGACGATACAAATCTTTTATTAAATAATGTAAACATTAACGATCTTCATGTAAATTTAGTTACAGAACTAGAAAAAATTAATTATTGGACTAAAATTAATGAATTGAGTCTGAATATTGCAAAAACTAATTACATATTTTTTCAAAATCGTTCATTACTATATAACATTCCTCCTATAACCATAGAGGGAAACACATTAGACAGAGTAAATTTCACAAAATTTTTGGGTGTTTACATAGATGAGAATATGAATTGGAATCAACATATTTCATTTGTCACAAATAAATTAGCAAGGATGTGCGGTATGTTATACAGAGTCCGCAATAATCTCACACCTGAATCCCTCACTAGTATTTATTACACACTTTGTTATCCCCATCTCACCTATTGTGTATCAGACTTGGCAGTCTTTCATTAAGAAAATATCAGTAGCTCAAAATAAATTTTTTAGGTGTATATTCTATATGAGTAGGTTTGAGTCAACACGAAATATAATTAATACACAAAATTTTCTTAGTTTTCCAAATATTCATAAATATTTTTTATTGTTAAGCATTTACAAGTGCCTTACACAGTATTGTGGAGGTCAGCCTTTCAGACTGGTACACACATCATACAACATTCGAGGTAATGATATCAATCTCATATGTCCACAGTTCAGAACTTCTCTCTTTAAGCACAGTATATTATACTCAGGTCCCCAAATGTGGAATTCATTGCCTCTACATATTAAGACTCTTCTCGATCATATAAATTTATCCATTTTTAAAAAATCTGTGAAAACTTATTTATATAATTGTCAAAGTAGTAATCAAATGTAGTGTGTGATATGAACTTAGTTTCACAAGTGTAATGTTCATTATTATTATTATTATAATTATTATTATTATTATTATTATTATTATTATTATTATTATTATTATTATTATTATTATTATTATAAATGATATTGTTATTGTTATTCTCAGCAACATATTATTATAATTATTCTTATTGTTCTATACGTTAGTTAATAATATATTAGGTACCAATTTTGTGCCAATGTAAACATTAAATAAAATAATATAATTCCATGTCTGTCGGGAAGCCTCGGCTTGACAGGCTGTGCCATTGCCATGTTTTATGTTATGTTTATATATAACAATATTCTTATATTTTAAAGGCAATAAATATTTACTTACTTATTTACTTACTTACACATTGCAAGAAATAAATACACACACACACACACACACACACACACACACACACACACACACACACACACACACACACACTGTGGGCCAATGTTCCGTCAGTGTTGCCAGATAGCTTAGCTCGTCACAGTTATCAGTTATGTGTTCCAGCTCTGTGTTATAGCATGTCAAACATCAATAACATCAGTAGTGCCATCTGAACTGTTGAAAATAAAGTAACACAGCACGAGGAGCAGGGGACGATGTTCCGTCAGTGTTCCCAGATAACTTTAATAATAGCTCGTCACAGTTATCAGTTATGTGTTCCAGCTCTGTGTTATAATGTGTCAGACATCAATATCATCAGTAGAAACATCTCAGCTGTTGAAAATAAAGTAACATTGCCCGAGGAGGAAGGGACGATGTTCCGTCAATGTTCCCAGATAACTTAGCTCGTCACAGTTATCAGTTATGTGTTCCTGCTCTGTGTTATAATGTGTCAGACATCAGTAACATCAGTATATACATATCAACTGTTGAAAATATGTGTGTTCTCACGAAATAATTAACATATATTTGATAAAACTGTGTAAATAAAGGGTAAGTAATGACGTCACGAGCTGGCAATTCGTAGCCTGGCTGAGCGCGCGCTGTGATTGGTCCTAATTTCCCGTGGAGACGAGGTGTTCCAGACTTGGCGAATATGCCCCCGGGACTCGAACCTATGGGTTCACGGGCTCACCACGCCGGCACGCTGATCGACCACTCAGCCACCGCCTCGTCCCTGTAGCTACCGTCAGCTGTCCGCCTGTCGCAAGAGAGAAAAGTAATCATTTGGTATTCGGTTTATTTGGCTTTGAAGAGTAATCAAACCCAAATTACTCGGTTTGCCAAAAGTACTCGGTTGCCCCATCCCTACGATTCTCCTGCTGGCAACGTGATGAAAGTAATCCAATGACAGTCCTCACACTAAAGAAATGCTGCCAAGTCATATTCATTGAACGATCTGCCTCGTAACATGGACGTTATCACGCATCAGCAAATAAAAATGAATAGAAAAATAAAATAAAATAAAATTTCACTAATGTATATAGTTTTTTGGTGAAGTACAAAGGTTAATGTATACTCATCCCCCCCCCCCAAAAAAAAAAATTCCTACATGTCGTCATACCTGGGCCAAAATAGTCACTTCCAAAACTTTTTTTGACAACAAAAATAACGTTACAGGAAACGCTGTGCCGAATGGCACACGGGGCACTCATACCAGAGAAGTGAGAAGGAGCAGCGGACTGTGATACTATCTCCTCAACAGGTCACCCGATGCACTAATACATGCCCATGAATGAGTTGAAAAAGTCGGCCAAGGTTAACCACAGTGAACGCGAGTTTCAAAAACACCTTAATTTTTGTGCCAAATGGCATACAGTTTCCATTTATTGATGTTAGTGAAGAAGTTATTTAAGTTTCCCATGTAAAGTACAGTTTCTTTAACTACTCCTCCACATATTTTTATAAATCCAGCAGTTTAAGCTGAAATTACTGAATCCATTATTTTCCTTTATTATAATTAATTTCATCTAGTTTCTGTAAATCAAGTTTTGTATTCTTAGTTGAACTGAGATAGCTACATATTTGCTTTTCTCGGGTTTTGTCTGTATAAGTTCCTGTCGTTGAAATAAACAAGTCTCAGCAAGAATGTTATAGTAGGATATCAATGTATTATTATTATTATTTAATATCACCACGAATTAGGCATAAAATTGTCAGTGGAAAAAACTCACGACAGATAGATCACGCCACCTTATAGGAATGTCGTCCGTCAGTGTTTACCGTCTCAGTTTTGTATACATCGCATTTCATAGTGCGTGGAGGTCACCTTGACGTACGTGACCAATTGTAACAATTATTTTCCAATCTGTAACTCGTCACTCCTTCACGAGAGTCCGACTGACACACAACGACAGTCGCTCTCGCTCCGATGCTCCTTTGTACATAGGCTACGAATATATTCGCCTTAAGGAAGCTGAAGTCTTAATCAACGCCCTTTAAACGCCCCCCGCAAGCCCGTTACATTTGGTTGGCAGCGGTCACCACCGCGCCTGTGCCTTCGCTACTTCGTTCTCCTCCAAGCTCCGAGCCACGAGAACTCACCAACAAACTCCGGGGACAGGCGTAGAAGGAAGGAAGGAGTCACAAGCCACCCGTCCGCGGCAACTCACCAGGCGCCAGCTACAAGCAACTCACCAGGCGTCAGCTACAAGCTCTATACAGGCGTCAAGCCTCGAGCACACCCGCGGCAACTCACCAGGCGCCAGCTACAAGCAACTCACCAGGCGTCAGCTACAAGCTCTATACAGGCGTCAAGCCTCGAGCCACCTACAGGCCTACGCAGCCGAAAGCGAGGGCCACAATCTACAAGCCGCTCCCCCGCTTCAAGCCAGCACTGCTACGAGCACTGCAAGCCACTCACAGCTCATTCGAAGCCCTCCACGATACACCCTCGGGCCTCCGCTCGCGGGAGGAGGCACGCCCAGCTGACCTTGGAACAACCCACATGCCCCTCGCACCACAGCGGGCGGCAACACCGCCGCTGCCGGGAGCACCGGCCCAAACCTCTTCCGGCAAACAGTCAGCAAGGGTACCCGCGGACATCTCCCGGTGACTGCAAGCAGTTACCACTACCGTTTCCTGCAAGGCGTCTTCTCAAGAGGTTACACACCCAAGTCGTCTTATCTGCCACCGCGGCCCATCTCTCAATATAACAAGAACGCCGCAGCCGTCCTACGTCTGGCGGCAGTGTTCCGGCACCCAGTCGCGGCCGGTCAAATCGCTGGGTCAGCAGTTTCCAGCAGCCATTACGAGTCCACCGATGTTCGCCCTTCCCTCATCTCTCACCGCCGCTCCTGCCGAGGCCGAGGTTTCCCGACGCGACTCCAACGACTGCACGTACCCCAGGGCGTCACCAACCTTTGCCCTCTCCACTACATCAGCTGATTAATCTTGGTATTTGTGGATATTCCCTTCTGGTCAAAATATGCCGGCTCGGCTTATTTCAGTTTTGTTTCGAGCAGAGGCACGACCTTTTTTTTCTGTGTTCCTAACACCGTTAATCAGTCATAATTGTGAGAGTAACGTTCATTCGCATACGATATTGATCCTTTCTTATTGTTTGCTAGCGGCAATAGTTTCCATGATTCAGACAGTTGTCCTGCAATACAAAAAGTCAAGGAGGAACAGAAGTACATGTCCTCGGCGGACAGTAAACCACACTCCTCTTCTCAGAATAAAAAGACATGACTTCGTGACAGCCCCAAGGCGTACATCCACGTGTCCTTTAAGGACAATACTAATTGGGAGCAGCTTGACTCCGTCATTGCCGCCTTGGGACGGACAAGCATAATTGCCCTCCCTTGCAAAGTGGGCAAAATTTCACTCACCTTAGCGGTAGACACAGGTGCGACAGTCAATGTCATCTCAGACTCCGCTTACGGGTCACTGACACGACAGGCGAGAGGAGAAAATTGGCCGCTCCAAGAGAACGACCTGAATGTGATAGGCGTGACGGGCACCACTTTGGTAATCCTTGGGCGAGTACCACTAACAGTCAGCTTACATGAAAAAGTATGCCCCTTTCGAGATTTCTTTTATGTCTCTAGCAGGTTTGCCTTACCTGTGCATGGGATCTTGGGATTAAACGCCATGAAAGACCTGCACATAACCATAAACCCTGAAAGCAACGCGATCGTGTATCAAGGACGACGCATAAAGGGGATGGTAAATCCATCGCCTCTGTCACCTGTAATCCCGCCCTCAGAGGGGGAAAATGACCAACCCACCACAGACTCAGGGTCTGCCACCGCCCAAGTGTCACCTCTTACGGTCAAACCACACGAAAACATTGCAGACTTGTGGCGGACAGTAACGGCAGTCGTAGAAGGTCCTCAAATAGTTCCGGATCGTGCTGCAAAACTTGTTAAAATCCGTTTGCCTAACGCCCCTCCAACGGGCAGTGATATGTGTATCGACGGAGCTCCTCACATACACCGCGTGACGGTGGAGGTAGCTCTTGCGACAGTCAAGGAGGGAGGTTTTGCAGAGGCATTGGTAATAAACACGTCTGGATCCCCTGTATCCTTAAAACACGGTGTTAGATTATGCCAGTGTCTAGTGTATGGGAGAAATGTCGCCCCGGAACCAGCTGAATACCCTTCAGCCCAAGTCTCAGGCATAACCTTGGCGTTTCAGGCTTCTCCCGAACAAGGCACAGCTAATTTAGAGGCATTCCTAAAAGTTGCACACTATTCCGAAATTAAGCCAACCTTAGTCCAGCTACTGGAACATTATAGGGGGGCGCTTGCTCTACCAGGCGAGCCGCTTGGAGTTACGCAGTGTGCTGAACACCACATTAAGTTAAAACCCAATACAAATCCTATATATATCAATGTGTATAAACTCCCCCACAGTCAGAGGGAGGCCGTACAACAACTTATCTCTGAAATGTTAGAACAAGGTGTCATCAAAGAATCGAATTCCCCGTGGAATTCACCCTTGTTTCTGGTTCCAAAGAAAGACGGTTCTTATCGTCCTGTGATTGATTTCCGGCGTGTGAACACCGCGACCGTGGATGATCATTTTCCGCTTCTCGTTCTTAGAGATCTTCTGATGTGTCTCGGTAGAGGAAATAAAGTCTTTACGAGTCTTGATCTGGTCAGTGGCTACTGGCAACTGCCCATGGCCCCCGAGTCACGTGAAATAACGGCTTTCAGCACAACCTCATGGCCACTATGAGTGGACGAGGATGCCGTTCGGGCTCAAAGGAGCTCCCTTGACATTCCAAAGGACAATAAACAGTATTTTTGGTGACTTGCTGGGCAACTCTGTCTATGTGTATTTAGACAACATCATCATAGCAAGTAAAGACGTGCATGCACACATGGAAACACTAAAAGCAGTCCTACACAGACTTCAAGAGGTCGGATTAAAGCACAAAATCTACTAATTGTGAATTCTTAAGGCCTCGGATCAAGTTCTTGGGGCATGTCGTGGACGAATTCGGCATCCACACAGTGGACGACAAAATAAAAGCTATTGCCGAGTTCCCTCAGCCAACGTCTGCGGACAAGGTACGGTCTTTCTTGGGTGTCGCAGGTTATTACAGACCTTTCATAAAGGACTTCGCAGCACGCGCGAGTCCCCTAACCCATCTGTTAAAGAAAGACGTACCATTTCAGTGGCTCCCAGCTCAACAACCGAGCTTTGAGGATTTAAAGAAAGCGCTTACACAGGCTCCGGTCCTTGTCTTTCCGGATTTCAAGGACCCCTTTCAGCTTTGTACCGACGCTTCGGCTAGTGGACTAGGAGCCGCTCTGATGCAAACAGATAAGTCCGGCAAAAAGCATGTAATAGCGTTCGCCAGTCGAGTGCTAACAGCTCCGGAAAAGAACTGTTCTGTTACCTACCTAGAGGCTCTTGCCATTGTGTGGGCTCTGAAGCATTCTCGAGACATGGTGATGGGGTACATAACTGTGGTGTATACGGACCACGCGGCCATAACTGATCTTTTCAAGGGAAAAAACCTACACGAGTCGTCTGGCAAGATGGTTCTTAACGATCCAAGCATACAATCCGGAGATAAAATATATCACCGGGAAAACAAATGTGGTCGCAGATGCCTTATCTCGGAATATTCCGATTGGCGCGATTACCACCCCAGAGGTCATCCACAACTTCACTTCACCTGAGCTACACACTGCTCAGCGAGAGCACCCTGTGTGGAAGAGGTTAATTTACGCCCTCGAGTCGGGAGACGAAACAAACCTTCCTGAATTGCCAGTTCCCTTTTCACAATTCTTCCTATCAGAGGACAACCTCCTTTGTAGGTCATGGCCAACCAAACCGGTACCTATAGACCAACTGGTCATCCCAGACAAATACGTCCCCGTGACGCTTAAGCTGGTCCATAACACACCCATTGCGGGTCACCCAGGAAGAGACAAGACACTATCTGTCACCAGAGGAAAATTCTACTGGCCCACATTACGGGTTGATGTAGAAAAACATGTCGCACATTGCGTCGTTTGTGCTAAGCACAAGGGCTCCGTAAAAGGGCCAGCACCTATGTTGCAATACCCAGTACCAGAGGCGCCATGGGATGTTGCTAAGATAGACTTATTACAGCTCCCCCAGAGCCAACATGGTTCGCGTTACTTATTAGTGTGCGTCGACCAGTTCTCTAGGTTTCTAGTTCTAGCGCCTCTCAAGGACAAGACAGCCACACGCGTGGCCCATGCCCTCGTGACTCACGTGTTGTGTCCACATTCGTCTTCTCGAATTCTTTTGAGTGACAATGGCACCGAGTTTAGGAACTCAGTATTGAGCGAAATATGCGGTCAGTTTAACATCACGCAATCCTTCATCACAGCTTACCACCCAGCTGCTAATGGGTTGGCGGAGAGGGCTAATAGGAAAATCTTACATGTCCTCAGACCTATCGAACGATCTCCACGATAACTGGGAGGATTGGCTATCGCATATAGCCGCTTCCATAAATACGTCGGTAAACGATTCTACGGGGAAGTCTCCCTACTACATCTTATATGGGGTGGAGAAACGTCTTCCGTACGACTTCTTAACAAAACCACAACAACCTTTCTACAACATTGATAAGTACGCACAACAGCAGATGCATATGTCTTCCACGATACACTCAGAAGTTAGGTGTACAACACAAACAGGCCGTCCCGGTGAAATTAAAAGAGGGTGACACAGTCATGATTAAGTAAACGGAAAGGAGTTCGAAACTGGGGGCTAAATTTGTGGGTCCTTACCGAGTTGTTCGGAATGTCGGGGGAAATCGGTTCGAGGTTCTCGAGTCGAATAGTGGAGTCAGTCTAGAAGTTCACAGTGATCGTCTGAAAGTAATTCCCTCACCTTTGGACCTTGATAGTGGTAATTCCCCCTCAGAGTCAAATGTTCAACAAGATAATCCCAACACCCATAGCTATAACTTGAGATCACGGGTTTAAATACTTCATTCTCCCCACTTTCAGATCATGATGTTGCGTTTTCTGACCATCTTGTTGTCCCTCGGCTCCCTGCTTGCAACAACACCCATCCACCTGAAGCCTGGTGCCCTCACGGCACACATAAGAGAGGTCTTCCTCATAGAAGATGTGCTCCTCGTAAAATATCCATATACTTCCTTGACCAACACCACTGACACAATCAGGATAGTCTCAGAAAAACTACTCGGCATGGAAGACGCCATACGGGCTACCAAGACTAGGGAATCAAAAGCACCTTCTAGTAGCAACTCTCTGAATCTTTTTCAACTACTGGAGGATAGGATTCTGTTCTTGCGGGATAAAGTTGATAAGGTAGACATGGATTATAGTTTACACTCAGGTCACTCTCGGGTAAAGAGGGGGTTGCTCAACATCGTTGGGTCCGCCTCAAAGTTCCTCTTCGGTACGGCAACCGACGAGGACGTACGCGATTTGCGGGACCACTACGTTCATGTACTTTCCTTTGCTGCCCGAAATCGCAGGGTGATCAACGCCAATTGTAGAAAACTTGCGCGGTTGCGTACTAACAATGAGGAACTGCTAGAGCAGACAAATAAGATGGTAGAGGTTATCAACATAGTTGTCAAGCAGATCGACCAGGTGAATCAGTTTCTCCTCCTAGATCAGGCCTTGCATGTATTGGAAAACGTCATTAACTCTGTCGCAACGGCAAATCAGCAGGTTATTAGCAACATGGTTGATGCAGCGCACGGTAGAGTCACACCTGCCCTGTTCCCTCTCCACGATTTGAGAACGACTATCCATATCGGGTATCAAAATTATAGCCTGACACCTTTATTCACCCCAGACATGAGTCAATATTTTTACCCTTTGATTGAGTCCAGCCTCACCCCCGATGCCATAATCATTCATGTTCCATTTCAGACGGCGGACGTGTTTGAGGCACACGAAATTGTCCCGTTCCCTTTTTCAGCTAAGGACAGTGTGTTAGCCCTGGACACGTCCCCGTCTCTTGTTCTAATCGCGAAGGATTTCGCTCTGTATTCAACGGGTAGCTACTCACTCTTGCAGTATTGCAAGGAGACGGTCTTCGGGCGATTCTATTGCTCTGCGTCTCTCTTTGCCTTCCTACCAGTTCGGGGAGGGGTATGCGAGATCGCCCTCACCCGCGTGAACACGTCTGACGCTCTTTCCCTGTGCCCTTACAAGCAGCTACCACCAACACCTGTTTTCCATAAGAACTTTCAGGGTTTGCATTATTTTTTATTTCCCTCAGTCCTTCTATGTATCAGTCATCTGCCTGGAAGGTACCACTTATCAACGGGTTACTGGTCACTATGCCATAGCGGAAGCATGCTATATCCGCTCCACTAACATAACAACGTACCCGTCCCGGATCCGTCTGGTTTTCACGGCCAATATTTCCCATCGAGTGTTTCCTCTACGGTCTCTCGATAACATTCACTTTTCCAGCATCTCTTATGTGACTAACTCCCTTAATTCATTGTCTTTCGCAAACAAAACAGAGTTTGCGGAAACCCTGGAGGAAACGCTGCCTGAATACCTGCATCTCCCCTACCTGTACCCTGGATTTTTCGTACCAATGTTTCTGATGTTCGTCAGTCTCGTCGTCATGTGCTACCTTATTAGGAGGAACTCTGTCCTGCACGATTATTTGGTTGTGCAGACACGGCGACTGGATGCAGGGAGGCCACTGGCAAGGTAGTTTTTCCTTTTCTCAGGCAAGTCAGAGGACAGAAACCTGGCATTCCCCTGCTCCTATACTTAACATTGTACTGTGTTTCACTACTGTATTTTTTTAGGAGCTAGATGAACGTTTCATTGTCTGTATCTATGCCAGTTGATAGCTTCTTATACATGTGTCCTTATATTTATCTTTTGAGAGATTTCTTATGTTTCATGTCACACACATTGTGTTTTACCTCTCACTATTTATATTATGACTACAGATATTTTCTTACATAGCCAGTGTTTTAATGTAATTGTGTCATAGGCAGTCTGCTTGACAAACTCCCACTATGTATGTTAATGGTAACTAGACTGCTATTTAGATTCTTGTATATCGCGAGGTTGGGATCACTGGTAGGTGACCGAGCAGTGTTATAGTAGGATACCAATGTATTATTATTATTATTTAATATCCCCACGAATTAGGCATACAATTGTCAATGGAAAAAAACCACGACAGATAGATCACGCCACCTTATAGGAATGTCGTCCGTCAGTGTTTACCGTCTCAGTTTTGTATACATCACATTTCATAGTGCGTGGAGGTCACCTTGACGTACGTGACCAATTGTAACAATTATTTTCCAACCTGTAACTCATCACTCCTTCGCGAGAGTCCGACTGACACACAACGGAGTTGCTCTCGCTACGACGCTTCTTGTACATAAAGGCTACAAATATAATTCGCCTTAAGGAAGCTGAAGTCTTAATCAACGCCCTTTAAACGCCCCCCGGCAAGCCCGTTACGTCGGTAAATGTTATAAATGAGATAACCTGCACACCTTGTATGTCGGTAGATGTGTTAAATGAGATAACCTAAACCCCTTGTATGTTGGTAAATGTGATTAATGAGGTAATCTGAAACCTTGTATGTCAGTAAATGTGATAAATGAGATAACCTGCACCCCTTGTATGTCGGTAAATGTGATAAATGAGATAACCTACACCCCTTGTAAGTCGGTAAATGTGATAAATGAGATAACCTACACTCTCTTCTGATTGATGGTCATGTTTCTCGGATTCTCTCCATTTAATGGTAGGCTATCTGAATTATGGGGTCCATGTCATTCTTGAATTTGGCCATTTTCCCATAAAAGCTGCCATGCTGTCTTGCCGCCATCTTGCCTGTACAAACTACGATATCAACATTGTGTTTGTAAACATCGGGTTCCACGCATGCGCAGATCAGGATGGGATGTCTTAGGATACGTGGATGGCAGATGACACAACACCGGCTCACTTAAAATCAAAACCTTATTGCTTATGTTCTTCTTGTAACTAATTTATTTATGGACCAATATCTTTTATTCAGAAAGCTATTTAATCAGGAAGGATAGGAGATTAATGATCACTATCGCTCGTTTATTATAGAATAGTAAAAAATATTTCCTAGATATCGATAATAAAATATTAAAAAGTTGAAAAATGTTTGTCAAAAATCTAAATCAACTTCAAACAAAAGTTAAAATAGCGAACATAATTCCGTTTTCATACTTTCAGAAGTTGAATAAAAAGAGTAGACTTAAATAAATGCCTAAAATAAGAGGTTAGGACAACATTTTTCTTTACCATGTCCTACATATATACCAAAAGAAAGAGGAAAAATAAAGATATTTATAAGCAAATAATTAAGTTATTACTTATTTGAAATTATTACTAACAGAACGCCTAAAATAGGTGGTTCTTGTAATTATTATTAAAAAAAATAACAGTAATTATTATAAGTTTTAACGATCAGATGATCGGAATGGTGATCGGAACAGCAGTACTTAAAAAATGATCGGATGATCGGAATCGGATCAGCTGCCTAAACTGATCGGATGATCGGGGATCGGAACAGCAAAAAAGTGATCGGTGCCCACCACTGGAGGTGACCTTATAGAAGTGTTTAAAATGTTCATGGCTTTCGACAACGTTAATGTTCATGATTATTTTAGTCTCTCAATCAAGTGTAACAAGAAACAATGGATACAAAATAACGAGGAAGCGTTTCAACTCAAATGAATCAAAACACTTCTTCAACCGTGTCATCAATGTATGGAATGGTTTGCCTCAAAACGTCGTCGAAAGCGAAACTATTTGCACGTTCAAAAACCGACTGGACGAATATTTAGAAGCTAACCCGAACATCCGCTTAGTCGTCGTGAATGATCTTTTTATTCATATAAACATTGTAATTTTTCTGTACTACATGGTATTCTTCCTTTTCATGCCAGCCTCGGCTGGAGGGACTGGTGAGAGGGGAGGAGCCTTCGCCTCTGCTGTCCTGTGTCTCTGACTCGTAGATTAGAGTAGATGGTAGCAACAACAAACAGGCTAGTTAGGACCAAGAGGTCTGTGGCTGTTTGCTTTTCCTTTGTACTCCTGTGTACTCCTCCTCCTCCTCCTCAGCCAAGACCGATGCGGAGATATACTAAATAAACATTGTCTATCTGATGACCACCACCAACAACAACAACAACAACGTCACCACCCCCATCACCACCAACAACTCTCTCTCTCTCTCTCTCTCTCTCTCTCATACCAAGGTGTCTGTTTCTGTTGAACTATCAATCAACTTACTTAATTTTCTCCTCCTCCTACTCTTCGTCCTCCTCCTCGTCCTCCTCTTTCTCTTCCTCCTTAACATTCTCTTCCGTCTCTTCTCTTCGTCTTCTTTTCCACCTCTTTCTGCTCTTCCTCCTCATCATCCTCCTCATCTCCCTCCTCTTCCTCCTCCTTGCCCTCCCCCTTGCACACTGTCTTCTTCCCCAAGTTATCAGACGCAGTAGTGGATAGATCTGTGGCGCACGTCGATCAGGTGGCGCGAAGTTATGTCCAGGTATGAAAAGTTGTGTTGGCTGCGGGCGGGGAGGGACGTCCGTGGGGTGTTCTGCGGGGCGTCGCGTCTTGTTTGCTGATAACAGGCGATGCTTCAGCCAATTGCCAGGCTGTTGCCGCCCCTGGACACTCGTGGGTGGCAGCTGCAAGGGAAAAGGAGACGTGGCAGGAGGGCGAGAATCAGAAGTATTTGAAGGACGCAGTTTGGAGAGGCGAAGGGTTAAAAAAGCGGGGAGCCGGAGTGACGAAGTGCCCGGGGATGTTGCTCGTAATCAACTGAGAGAGGTACTTAACGCCACTCGTCTGTCTTGCAGGGCCTGTGAGGTGGCTGGCAACAAGCGTGTCTGGCCGCCTGACGGACTGACGGGCTGCCCGGCTGACGTGGAGTGCCGCCCCGACGTTCTCCCTTTTTCGGTAACTAGATTCTACTGTCATACTTGGCGCCTGAAGTATATGGCGATGCCGGGCTGTGACGGACGGATATGTACACTTGAGCTGTGTGGGTGTGGAGTGGAGGCGTGTGGGTGGGGTGGTAGCAGTGTGGGGGTGTGGAGGCCTTGTGTGTGTGGGGAGGGCGTGGGCGTGTGGGTTGACGTGGAGGGGGATGAGGAAGAGCTGAATTGTGCTCTGAGGGGGAGATGAGGTGACGGGAAGGCCGACACACACACACACACACACACACACACACACACGGCAGCAGCGGTGACCTAAGCCTTCCCCACGGGAGCATGCATTACCCTCAAGCTTTAGTATTCCAATATGTATAAATCCGGCCCGTAACAGCGGCCCGTCACTCCTCGCTATAAATACAAGCGGCACCTTCGAGTGGCAACATTTCAGCCAGCAGATGGGCGGGCGTTCGGTTCCCGTCAGCACCGCCAGAGGGCAGCACTGAGGCGAGTCGAGCTGCGTGCCGACCCTTTGAAGCCTTGACTAAGAGTAATCAAACCCAAAGGGGACAGACTAAGATAAACTATGGTTCACATCGTACCTTAACAATACCCATGAACACCTGTTAGGCATAAGTAAGGAGGCGCGAGCTTTGTCTTACTGGAATCTAATCTTATACGTGGTTAAAACTATCACTGCTTTTCTATTCGACTGACTAAAGACCTTCACTTGACCAGCTCTTGACCACTGAATGGCCAGGCAAGGGGAGGAAGTAGGGGGAAGCGGATCATCGTATTGAGAGCATGGCGGCGGTGTCTCTCGCGCGTGTTTTGTCGTGCGTAGTGTCGTGAGCTTTATCGCTGGTCATCCGCGTCATCCGTCACCGATCACCCTCCACGGCCCGTCAGGAGGATAGATGAAGGTATGGTGAATATTTTGAGCCTATCTATGTGTCACTTACTCCTATGGTTGCTGTGTAATTTGGTCATCTCCATGAACATCTTCATTTTCACTCACTGCTGGTCAGCCATCACGCGTTACGAAGGTGGAGGAAGATGGGTTCACAGCTTCCCTCCTGCATGTGTTATTGGCTCCCCTGGTTATGTCCGTAGCGAGCGTTGCATTTCTCTTGTCTTAATCGTTCAACATCCTCACCATAACTTATCCGTCGGTATTTGCCGTCATTCAAAGTGGTATAGGAAGGTATGGTGAATGTGTTAAGCTTTTCTGTGGGGGGCTCCCGTGGTCCCGTGGTAGAGTCTCGGCCTTGCGCTTCGGCGGGTTGCTAGGGCGTGGGTTCGAGACCTATCCCGTGCCATGGGGGTGGAAAGGTGGGCTCTTTCCGACACCCTCAGCCCCGTTGTTGGGCCTCCTCCTTGAAAGAATTGGGTATCTCTCTACCAGCCGTCTGGGGGGTTGCCTTCCTCCATTGGGGTATATCCCCAACGAAATACCCCCCCACCCCCCCAAAAAAAAAGCTTCTCTGTGACATTTCCTCCCGTGGTTTACGTGCGTATTAAGAGATTTAGTTTTCTTAAGTAATCGTTGGAAATCCTCGCCATCACTCATCATTCACCATTTATATTAGATAACAAGGATGGAGAAAGGTATGGCGAATGTTCTAAGTGTGTGTGTGTGTTATTATGTCCAGTTAATAATATATCAATGGCATGAGTGAAATAATGGCCGAGTCGTTCTGTAATACCTGTGTCGGGGAAAGTGTGTGTGTGTGTGTGTGTGTGTGTGTGTGTGTGTGTGTGTGTGTGTGTGTGTGTGTGTGCAAAGTCTAATTCTGTGATCGGCTTGAAAAAGTATCTGCGTGTGTGTGTGTGTGTGTGTGTGTGTGTGTGTGTGTGTGTGTGTGTGTGTGTGTTAAAATTCTAAATCTGAAAATTGATATAAAGAGAAACTGTGTGTGTGTGTGTGTGTGTGTGTGTGTGTGTGTGTGTGTGTGTGTGTGTGCAAAGTCTAATTCTGAAATTGGCTTGAAAGAGTAACTGTGTGTGTGTGTGTGTGTGTGTGTGTGTGTGTGTGTGTGTGTGTGTGCAAAGTCTAATTCTGAAATTGGCTTGAAAGAGTAACTGTGTGTGTGTGTGTGTGTGTGTGTGTGTGTGTGTGTGTGTGACTTAGGGGCTTACATTTTAATTCTGGCCATTTTCTCGACTTCCTTCGCTCCTGCTCGGCCACTTCAGCTCAATTAGTGCGGCTCGCGTGTCGCTAAGTGCCGAGAGTGACTGGCTGAGGAAGGAGGTTTTTATTTTATCTTTCTCGTTCTTTTTTATTTTCGTTGTCGTGGGTGATTTTTTTGTGGGGTGAGTCGAAGTTCCATTCCGGTGTGTTCGGGGGCAGGGCGGGGGCATGAAACTGTTGATGTTGTTATTCATCCACTTATTTTTCTTCCTTTACCTCCTTTTTTTTTCTTGTCAATGTTATTTTCATCTTTATCTTCCCTATAGCCTAATGTTTTCTAACAAACCATCTACCTTTAACTTGTTACTTAATCTTTAAAACTCATTTATTACTATTTCTACTTATCATTAACCTCAGTGGCACTGTGGAGAGAGAGAGAGAGAGAGAGAGAGAGAGAGAGAGAGAGAGAGAGAGAGAGAGAGAGAGAGAGAGAGAGAGAGAGAGAGAGAGAGAGAGAGAGAGAGAGAGAGAGGGGGGGGGGGGGGGCGGAAGGAGTGAGAGAAAGGGAAGGAAGGTAGGAAAGGTTGTTGTTAAAGATTTAGCCCTAGTATCACTAGGGGAACGGGCCCTTGTCCGAAGACAAGAGGGAAGTTAAGAGGAAAAAGATCGCTCCCCCCTGCACCAGGCGGCCCGTAGCAGGGTGCCGACAGACCGACTCTATAGGCGATCAAAATCTAGCAGACCAAGGCCCGGATTCATCAATCTTACCAACCACGCCTCCGGTATCTCTCACATTTACCGGAGCGCTACCAGAGCTGCGGCATCTTTCAAACACGGCATTCATCAACGGTATGGTAACGCTCCGGTAACTCGCACCATAGCAACGATTGGTTGGGCTGGATAGCCAATCACGTGCGAACTTTGATGCTGTATTTCAGCTTTCACGTGTCGTTTGTTTACTAATACACAGACTTCAAAATCAAGACATGTGTATTGTACAGGCGTAAATATTGCCTTAAAACAAATAATTAGCGTGGTGATGCCTCAATTAGATGCGTTTTTTACGAATGAATGCACGTTACTTGTATATTTATTCTTGAAATAAAAATATACTCGCTTATGTAGCCTAGCTATATTCTGAACATTTTTGTTTGTCACCTTCATAGTTTTCCGTCGCCAGCTGCGTGCCTCGCTATCACAAGATTGAGTATTATTCTAATGTTTGCCCATACTCACCCCTCGCAACCAAAATTGGCTAGGGGGCCATTGCCATCATGCCTCACTGGTGCAGCCAAGCAATGGGTGTGGATGTGGGAAGTTGTGGCTGCTGAGGTGAATGGCGTGATGAGTGGCTTCGTGAGTAGTGTGGAGGAGGTCAGAGCAAAATTTTACGACATTAAACTCCACAGCAAGAATATTGGAGACTTGAGACGGGGGATGACTGTCACAGACAGAACATTATTCCCTCTGCAGTGTTTTAACAAGTAGGGAAAAGTCATGTGGGTGGACAGTTCCACAGACTTACATACTATAGAGTGCGGCCTGCAAGTGAAGCCGGCCTGAGGCCGTGCACGGGTCTGCCCAGTTCGTCCCAAACCGACGACTTCACACACCTCACTCCCACCCCGTTTCCTGACCCCAACATTCATTTTTGAGAAAAATGGAGACCACCATCATCTTCCTGAGAAAATTCTGCATCACACTAGCATAAAATTGTAACAATTATGTGTAAATACACATGCGAAAATCAAAGTTAAATGAATAGGGAGTACACATTTTCTTGCATTTATTTATATTCAACTCCTTCGTACTCAGCTGGTTTTCGTCACATCGGTTCTATAAGCCCAGATCCTAAATCTGTATGCTTTTCTGCTTCTGATGGTGTAGGGCACGTCACGAGGTAAAAAATACATAGGCTCAAAATCGCCTCCGAACATGAGCCGCGGCAGTATCTACCCACTTACCACGCCTGCGGTAACTCAGTTACGGGTGCTCGGAGCCGCGGTAACTTTTGGCCTTACCACGGCTCCGGTAAGTGGTTGATGAATGCCAATTTACCAGGTGGGCGGAGATACCGCGAGACTTACCAAACAGAGGTCCGGTAAATGGTTTGATGAATCCCGCCCCAAGTCGGTCCGTCAACGAGGACTGACGTGTCTCTGGGAGAGAGAGAGAGAGAGAGAGAGAGAGAGAGAGAGAGAGAGAGAGAGAGAGAGAGAGAGAGAGAGAGAGAGAGAGAGAGAGAGAGAGAGAGAGAGAGAGAGAGAGAGAGAGAGAGAGAGAGAGAGGTATTTCCTATCATCCGTTTTCCTTACACTTATAATTAACCAGCGTTGAATGAAAGTGGGAAGCAAGGAGAGGAGGGAGGGAAGGTATGGAGTCAGGGGCGGATCCAGAAAAACAACTTGGGGTTTTGGCCCGATGGTAAAATTTCATAAGTTAGCGACAGTCTCAAAACAGTGACGGCCAATGGATAGTGATGGCGGTTCTTTGCTTAAAATCCGCAGCTCCCGATCAATCAACGTATATGTGACAAATGAAGGAAACAATTCAAATTGTACATTTGACCAGTGCAAAGGCAGATCTGAACAGGTAGAAATCATCACCATACGAGCATTCGAAAAAAAACTAAACGTTTATTTCGATATGTAAGCAGCAAGGGTGATCATAATACAGGTCATATATAAATTACAAACCTAACCTTTACAAAAAAGAGTTAATATGTAAAATTAGACACAGCTGAAGATAAAAGGGAATTCATATAGGGCTTCTTTTACATGGGATTGAGGTAACACATTTGCAAAGATTGGCTGATCTAAAGAAATATATTTACAAATTCCCAAGTATTCAACAAGTGCCTCACTAAGCAAAGAGTAGTCGGCGTTTTTTTTTCGCCGAATTTGCTTAATACTCTCTCGACTGAAATGGGGATATCATAGTGGACACAGAGGAGGGCAAGTCCGTTCAGGCGCTCTTGGCCGACGGTTCTCCTCAGATAGGTTTTCAGCCTTTTTAATGCCGAGAAAGACCTCCCGGCTTCCGCGTTGGAGACTGGAAGCGTCAACAGAGTTTTCAAGAGAATGGCGAGATTGGGGAACATGCTGGTGCCGGCGTGTGCCTGGGCTTCTTTGATAGTTTGGAAGACCGGAACAGACAATGCCCAGTGCCTTCACGAGTGTCAGGGATTCGATGTCGAGCTCGTAGAGCTTCGTCGCTTGAAGCACAGCCGCAACATTCGTTGTTTCAGGGCCTTTGAGGAGTTGCTTGAGCTGAAGTGCGACAGGCACTGTGTCGTCGCCGAACCGACTCTTCAACTCAGCCAAGACGTGGTCCACGAACGGAATGAACACCGCCCGGCGGTAGTACTCCTCAGCATTCTCGTCCGGAACATTTGATCGCTGGGTCTGTCGTCCACAGAGTCGTGGCACAGGGATGGTGTTATGCGATGACCCCACCTCGACCAAAAGCTCTTCCGCTTTCATGAACACGTCGTGGAAATGATTCTCCGCATCTGCTCTGAATTTGGCAAAAATGGACTCGATGCCACGAGTCGTGGCATAGGCTGACACCAGGTCGCCATCTTTTCTCTGAAGAGTTCGGCTCTGCTCGAGAGCATGCGCCAATATAAACTCCACTACAACCAGTCCAACGAGAAAGCGGGGGACACTATGGCGATGAGAAGGAGCCCAGCGGTGGCGTCAAGTTCTTCCTCGAGAAAAACAGCGAGACAGGCAGAAATTCAACGAAAACCAGCACTGTGTCATGCCTCTCAATCCACCTGGTGGGGCACAGAGAACAAGCTTTTCGCGCTTGGCCGAGGTAAGCTTGACAACCTCTGTGCAGCGGAGAGAGCGCATATTCCAAGAATGAACGAAGTTATACACCTCGGTCAGTGTTTGAAGAGCGATCTTCACTTCCTTGATGTCACACGCCTTCGTCAGTACTAGATTCTGCCGGTGGTTAAAGCAGTGGATTGGCTTGGCCAGGGTGTACTTCTTCATGAGTACTGCGGCACACCCTTTGAATGTTCCTATCATGGCACTTGCTCCATCGAAGCCAAGTCCCCTGCACTTTGCCATGTCCAATCCGAGGTCTTCAGCGGTGCGCAAAAGGAGCCAGGCTAAATCTTTACCGGTGAGGCCATGGGCGTGCACAAAGGCAAGGAAATCTTCCCTTGTTTCCTCTTCGAAGTGCCGAATGATGATAGTGGCCTGCACTAAATTCAGTTTCTGCCTACATGTGAGGAATGAGGTCACAAATATTTTTTCCTAGGTCTTTAAATCTTGCTCTATAATATTCAATATACGACTCCGTAACTTAAATACTGAAAATAAATAAAGAAAATTCTGAGTTCTCGAGAAATGCAACAGAAAGGTACCAGTTTTCAA
The DNA here is from genome assembly GCF_024679095.1 of Eriocheir sinensis. NCBI lineage: Eukaryota > Metazoa > Arthropoda > Malacostraca > Decapoda > Varunidae > Eriocheir > Eriocheir sinensis. The sequence goes on along the minus strand of NW_026111543.1, from coordinate 681,574 downwards.
TTTGACTCTCTCAGAAAGTGGACATTTTAACAGATGGGGTGGGGGTCGTCCGACACCCCCGGCCCCTCCCCCCCTGGGTACGGCGTACTACGGCCCTGTACGAGTATATAGATTATTAGACGAGTGCGGGGCCCATAAGAGCGCGGGGCCCTGGGGACGTGCCCGTTGTGCCCTGGCCCTGTAGGAGAGTGAAAAATTACATCAGACACCGAAAAAAATTTAATCTTGCCTGAGCATCCCGTCCACCTCCACATAGTAAAGCCCAAGGAACCTATAGAGGAGGAGTTTTTTTAAAGTTTGGAGGACAGCGTCCAGAGCTATCTAGCGGCGGCCGGCGTCGCTCCCCAGCTCTCTAGCTTTTTAGGGGTATCCTAAATATATTTTATGTTTTCTCAATTTATGTGTATTTCAAATAATTTAGTTACCCTAATATTTTTTTGGGGGGGACCCGGGCCATCTGGGTCCCCACCCCCGTATCCGCGCCTGCATATGCCTACAGCCGAAGACACATTCCGTATTATAGTTGCAGCACATTATAAGCGAGTTAGGTTTCTACTCACTATCCGCAAACACTCTAGATTTTCTGGGAGGGCGGAGATTTTTTGGGGGGCCATAAACATAAAAATCTGTTTACTAGACACCTTGAGGATTACAAAAATGTAAGTGAGAAAAATATATCACCATGGTGCATGGGGACCCATCTTCCGACCAGACTATCTCAACCGAGTATGAAGCCGACAGCTGTAGCAAAAAGTTTGAAAACGCCGTTCAAGGGAGGCTGCTGTTTAGTTTACTATTGGAAGGGATGAAAGAGGGGAGATTCTGGTTAACCCTTTCATTTGGATACGAGAAAGGAGGGGCGTGGAGTCGCTAGGGCAGGATAACGAGGCTGGACTAGGCTATATGGGTCTACCTCCATGATATGGGTCCTAGCGCATGGCGGCCATGTTCCGCGCGCGCCCAGTCCCTCCTCCCCTCCCTCCCCAATCCCTGCTCTAAGGGATACGCAGCTGTCACCGGCGCCCTTCACGCGGAGATGAGGTGACGAGAGGATTGAGTAAATGATACAGTGCCGTGAGGCAGCGGCGGCGTGGGGCACAGCGGGCGGGAGGCAGAGAAGAGGGCTTGGTGGAATGGGCGGCGGCGCCCGCGTGAGTGCGGCCCGTGTGATGTGATTGGTCAACTCGCGGCCAACCCCGACATTGTGTTCTCCCCTCAGCGTCACTGTTCCTGCCACCCTTCATGTACAGACGAGCCGCCAGCAGCCGTAAGTGACTGTTACCATGGCCACAGTGCGGTGACGAGGGGCAGGAGAGGCCAGGGCCGCGGAATGAGAGGCAGGGAGCGGGGCGCGGGGCGAGGGAGAAGGACGGGTGTCGCCCGGCGGCGGGTACGTCACCAGAGGCCACTTTGTGCTTTATCTGTCGCCCTTTACTGTGACGGTACTGGCGCCTCTCACACCGAGACGAGGTAATGTGAGCTTCAGGCCAATGGAGGCACCCCGCCGGGCAGCAGCAGGGGACGGGCAGGGCAGCGAAGGGTCGGGGCGGCGTGGCGGCGGTGGCGGAGGGCGGGGCGGCAGCGGCCACCGTGACGTGATGGCCTTTACGATGACTCATTCACAGGTTTTACAATAGCGTGGGCGGCTTTCCTGTGTGCGGGCTGTTGGCACTCCTCCTAGTGGACGTCGTGTTTAAAAAAAAAATCAGTATGAAGATGACATAGCAGCGGTAAGCATGTGAGAGCTCCGGCCGTGGCGGGGCAGTGTTTGGGGCGGCCATTTTACAGTGTGAGGCGAGGCAGCGCGATGGAGCCCCGCAGGGTGTGCAGTGCTCGCCGCGCCCCGTCGTCGCTCCGGTGATGTCAGCTGACCATCTCAGGTGTCCTGGGCGTCCAGTGACTGTGTAACCTGCTCGTTGATGGCGTAACACAGCAGCAGACTTTGAACTCTATTTGACACCTCGTGAGGCAACACACACACACACACACACACACACACTGTCGCCACCTCCGCCACACTCTTCAAAACGGACGGAACAATAATAATAACAATAATAACAGTAATAACAGCCTTAAAAAAAAAAAAATCCCAAACTCGGCGGCGACTCTGCCAGCCTGGTCACTTTTCGGCCTCCGTTGACTACCCCGCGCCCCGCCTCGCCGCTCTCTCCCGGCTAATATTTGAGCAATTTCTGGATACCACATCAACAATGCTTTCGACGGCGGCGGGACAAAATGTGTAACTGTGTACACAGTTTCGAGCGGGCTCTTCATCGTCCTACCTTTCCTCGCCCGTGAATGGCCGCGTCGATAGAGTGAGGGAAAAATATCCTTGACGGGGAAACGAAGAGAATGATAGTAACTGTTGACTTCGGTGGTGCTGGTGCTGGTGGTGGTGGAGATAGGAATAGGTTGTTTTTGGTAGTTGAAGTGATGGTAGTGAAAATAGGAAATGGTGGTGGTCTTGGTGATGGTGGTGCTAATAGATTCATCACCACGCTAACACCAATCAGTCAAGAGCGTGTTTCGTTGACTCAAGGAATCATATTTAGTATAACACGGTGCAAATGACTGATTATTTTCTTCTGCTCAAATCTTCTCAGGCGGTGCTTTTGTTTTAGGTCGAAGTAAATCATTTTACATTTGCGTTTATTTCCATGCATCGGCTGAAGAATTCGCTTTTGGCTCATAAGTGTTTTTCACATTCACGGTGCAGAGGCCTTCTCAAACTATCACTAGGCTTACATAACTACCCATAGAAGCACCCACAACCGCTATGAAAGCCTTATTGAATGTTAATGTTTCTGGATAATGATCCAGAACATCTATTTTGAGCTACATTCAAAATTCACAACGCTTAAAGTCTTGTCGAACTATCAAAAGGTAAAGTTGGGGGTACGCTGTAGCAGCGTTCCGGTGGCTCAATCAGTAGAGCGGTGCACTGCGAGGCTTAACGGCCAAACAGGCGGCGGTTGGAGCCCCGCTCAGGCTGGATTCTTTCGGGTGACTTGGAGTGGTTACTGTCCCCCCTTGAGCAAGGGAGATGGGGTGTGTGGTGTGTGAGGTCCTCCCAGAGATCGACGATAATGAGCGGGAGGGAACCTGCTGGCGAAAGCGAGTCCAACTCGTGATCAGGCCACGGTAAATTACACACACACACACACACACACACACACACACACACAGACACACAGGCACACAGACACTCACACACACACACACACACACACACACACACACACACACACACACACACACACACACACACACACACACACACACACACACACACACACACACACACACACACACACACACACACACACACACACACACACACACACACACACACACACACACACACACACACACACACACACACACACACACACACACACACAGGCACACAGACACACACACAGGGATAGTTAGCGACCTACTAAACTATACTCAAACGAAAAATAATCACAATACAAACAAAACTTGAAAAAAAATCTCACTCAGAAATAGGCCCACCCAAATTTCGACTCTCTCGCTCTCTCTTCGCGCACGAAAAACCATCGCCATAATTTACATACAAAGTTGGTAAGTACTCCGCGCTGCACTTTTTCTACGTTTTATTATTGTTTTTTCATGGGTGTTTTTTTTTACGTTTTTTCTTATTTTTTAGGAACTTTACTTACGACAATTTTAATGTGATAATGCGTGAGAGCGTGAGGGAGTGAGAGGGAAAGAGAGAGACAGAGAGAGAGAGAGAGAGAGAGAGAGAGAGAGAGAGAGAGAGAGAGAGAGAGAGAGAGAGAGGGAGGGGAGAGGAGCAGGGTTGTTTGATTTAAATCACTGATTTAAATCAAGATTTAAATCACCGATTTAAATCAAGATTTAGATCAAATGATTTAAAAAATCATTGATTAATTTAAATCAAGATTTAAATCAAATGATTTTTTTAAATCATTGATTTGAATCAAGATTTATATTGTTTGATTTTTTGTTATTTCATTGATTTAAATCTTGATGTTATTGCAGGGCAACAATACAGAATGGAAAAATAAACAAATAAAACACTCTAGCTTTGACATCAATGTTTTCCCTGTCAACTTCACAAATTTACCTGAGCTGCTATATGTTCAGTCAGCCACGCCTGGTCCGTCTAGTGTCCTGGGGCAGAACAAGACGTTGACCGCCTTTCGCACGTTATCTTGCTGAGGCAGAGTGATGGTTTTATAAGTATTTTACAACGTGACCCACATGTTCTTCTTTGTTACCAATTTCCAAATCATGAGCCAAAACATTCAGAATGTGTGCAGGGCAACCATGGGTTAGCAACCTCTGTTCATTTGCTTTTTTTTATTACAGCTAAAGAAACAGCTCAAGGCCAACAAACAAAGCTGTAAAAAGCCCGCTCATCGCTGTTCCCACAAAAACAAAAGTAATGAGCGGCCAAAAGAGAGGTCGATCTCGAGAGGAGAGGTGTCTTAATTCTGGATCTGGATCTGGATTGATGATGCGCAGGGCAGCCGTACAGGTGCATAACACACATGTTTGTTGGCTGTTGGGGGGACGGGGGAGCCGGGTGTGCAGGGGAGGGAAGTGAGTCAAGTGTAATTATTAGTGTTGGTGTGTTGTGGTGACAAGTGAGTGTGTATTTGTTTTCTGAATGAGTCTATTGTACCGCAGTCTGTTGAGGGAGGCTGTTCCAGTGGTGTGTGGTGCGTGGAAAGTATGAGTGCTTGTATGCGTCAGTGTTGGTGTGATATATTTGATATGTGTGTGTTACGAGTACATTGACTGTTTGCGTTGTGTAGGTATGTTTGTGGGTCAATGTGAGTGTTTGTGATCTTGTACATAAGTGTAAGTGTGTGCTTGTCTGCGTATGTGTTCCATGTTTATCTGTTGCCCGTATTGTGATGCCAGGCGTTCGAGTGTAATTGTTTGTAATGAACCTAGCCGCCTTGGTGTTGATTTGTTCTAAGCTATCAATGTTTCTGTGTGTGTGAGGATCCCACACAACGGAGCAGTATTCCAGTGTTGGTCTCACAAGTGTGTCATAAGCTATGTGTTTAATGTCAGGTGTGCAGTTATGTAAATTCCTCCTCAGGAACCTCAGTGTTCTGTGGCACAGATATGGTCTATGTGGGTGTTGAATTTCAAGTTAGTTGAGAGATGGATACCAAGGTACCTGTGTGTGTGAATTGATTCTAAATCTGAATTGTGGAGAGTGTAAGTGTGATGTTGTGCGCTCTGGTGAATCTTAAAAGTTTGCATTGGTCTGGTCGGAAGTGCATCTGCCAGGTGCACCCACCGCTGGAGGGCGTCCAAGTCTTTTTGTAGTAGTCTGCAGTCGTCAGTAGTCTTTACTGCTCTAAACTATCATCGGCAAATAGTCTAGTGGAAGAGTTAGGCGATGACAGTGGAAGATGGTCAATGTACAGGAGGAAAAGAAGGGGGCCTAGAACGGTGCCTTGTGGGACACCTGAAGAAACAGGGGCAGTGTCAGATGAAGATCCGTCAAGAAGAACACGTTGAGTCCTGTTAGTAAGAAATGCAGTGATCCAGTGAAGAATAGGTCCTGAAATACCGTAGTATTTCAATTTTAATGTCAGTCTTTTGTGCGGGACTTTGTCAAAGGCTTTGGCAAAATCTAAAACAATAGTGTCAACTTGTTTAATGTCACGTCGTTCAAGTCGCCTCGTAATGTCGTGATATGTAGTAATGAGTTGCGATTCACATGAGCGTTTAGGTCGTGTTGTGAGTCAGTAAGGATGTTGTTTGCGTCAAGGTGATTCATTATGTGTTTGTGTATTATGTGTTCGAAAATTTTACATGGAATCGATGTTAGTGAGATGGGGCGATAATTGGCTGGGTCAGTCCGGTCACCTGTCTTGAATAAAGGATTAATGTTTGCCAAAAGCCAGTCAGAGGGTAATGAGGTGGATGATAGTGATTGGGCGAATATGGCCTGAAGGATGGGGGCAAGGATGGGGGCAAAGGATTTAAGGATGAAGGCGGGAATGTTGTCGGGGCCAGTCGATTTGGTTGTGTCGAGTCCTTCCAGTAATTTCTGTATTCCGTTAGTCGTGATGTCAAGGGGGGCTATGGGGGGGAAGGGGCTGTGTGGCATGTTTGGTGTCAGGTTGTGTTCTTGTGTGTACACCGATTGGAACTGTGTGTTGAGTATTTGTGCTTTGTGTTGTGGGCTGGTTACTAATGTGTTAGTGTTGTCTTTAAGTGATGTAATCGTGTTAGTGTCATGTTTGCGCGTCTTAAAGAACCTGAAAAAGTTTCTTTTGTTATTTCTTACGTTGTCTGCGAGGTAAGTTGCTATGTGTTTGCGTTCCGCTACTTTTATGTTTTTGGCAAATGTCTTTAGGTGGTTTTTGTAAGCGGTCCAATTATCTGTTGTGTTGTATGTCTGCGCGCGTCTGTAGAGTCTTTGTTTCTTGCGATGTTGTCTGCGTAGATCCCTGGAAAACCAGGGAAGTGTGTACCTACTAGAAAGTGTTTTTTGTGGTATGTGTCTGTTCATTGAGGCGTGTATGGTGTGTTTCAGGTTGTTCCAGTTGGTGGAAGGAAGTCTTGTGTTTGGGTCACTCGCAAAAAAGTCAGTGCTGAAGGCAGTTAGGTCTTGTTTGATCATGTCTAAGTCAGCCCTTGAATAAAGGAATATCTGTCTGGGTCTCTGTTTATGTCTAATCGGTCGGAGGTCAGCGTCAACGATGAGTATGTCGTGGTCACTAAGTCCTGGAACAACCTGAGTGTTTGTTATGTTAAGAATGTTGTTGGTGAGAAAAAGGTCAAGTGTGTGTGCTGTGGTCAAAGGGCCACCGTGGCCAGCGGGGCGTGTTACAATGTGTGTTCGTGTTGGCTGGAGTACTGTTTGTGAGAGTGAAAATGTATTTATGATGTCAACGAATGTGTCGTGTAGTTGGCGTCTGTTTGTGTGGGGAATAATGGAGTTGGGGGCGTCAGCATCGGGAGGGCCAAATGGGGATGCTGCAGTCCAGTCAATGTCGGGGAGGTTGAAATCATCTGTGATCCAGATGTGTTTGTCTGCCTGTATGCGTGAAAGAGAAATTTGAAGGTTGTGTAAATAGTCTGTATTAGTAGAAGGCGGTCTGTAAAAAGCAGCAATAAGAAGAGATTTACAGTTGAAGGTTTGTAAGTGGACCCAGGTGATTTAGCAGTCTGTATCAAGGTCAGGCCTATGCTGAACACAAAGACCCGGCTTGGTGGCGATGATAACACCGCCACCTTTGCCGAGGTCTGTCGGGCGGTCTTTACGGAATACTGTCATGCTAAAGGGGGGAGGGAAAAGCTCACTACTCTCAACATCAGGAGTTACCAAATCTCAGTCCCTATACTATTATGTCAGGGTTATGTGTAGGGTTTGTTTCCCGGGATCCCGGACAATTTTTAAGGTTTAATAATCCTGAGATATTTTTGCACATCCCGGGAATTCCCGGGATGAAATTAAGTACAAAAATTGGGGCAAAATTGACTGTAGGATGGTTGTGGACTTGTGATTATATTTATATTTATATACAGGGTGTGGAATGTTTTGTGTGTGTGTGAAGGAAGGACTTACTGTTTAGGTATTCTCTTGAGTATTATAAAGCAGTCACGGCACTCCCGTTACCCGTAACACAGCTCGTATAATGAACACCATGTCTGCATATTCCACGTTGCTGTATGTATACGGCATTGAAATGAGCGTGACAACTTAACAAAATTACAAGAAAAACAGCACACTTTCCCTCCTCGCGTGAGTGACCGACCAGTGACGGTTGACAGTAAACTGTCTGTCTGTCTGCCTGCCCGCACAGCTGATCGCTGTTGCCATAGTTCCCAACGCTTTAGCTACTGGTTGCTGCGATGGTACGTAACGATTTTTTTATGTTGAACATGTAATGTGACAAATGTCTAACTATCATCTTTGGGTAATGACATATCAAAAAGAGTAAGAAAAATAACATATTTTAAGATAGATAATAACGTAGTAAATAATAACATTTAATTCATGTTATAAATAAAGAATGTTTACTACATTTTCTGTCATTAGTTACTTTTCATTTCACTGAGTATAAATGGAAACAAATGTATTTTTTTTTATCATCGATAATGAACTATAATTTACATTGTCATTCGCATTGGAATTCGGAAGCAGAACAAAAATAAAGCAGTAAAGGAAGCAGTTAGCTCTTATTCTTGTTCCTTTTACTTTGTTGAGGAACAAAGTGTTTGCTGGAAATTTGGAATTAAACATTAAGTGGAATTAGTAAGACAGTCAATCTACAGTAATATTTCTGCATATCTATTAATGTTAAGCACATCAAAAACCTGAAAGGGAGACTAGGTAGAATGTGCAATTTTAGACAATTGAAAATCCCGGGAATTCCCGGGATTCCGGGATTAGAGCTAATTTTATCCCGGAATCCAGGACAAAGAAAAAGATCCAAAACGACAATCCCTAGTTATGTGTAGTGATTAGATGGTGTAATTGAGCTATTTTGTTTTTAATACTACTGAAATTAATTGTTAATAGTGGGAGGGAAGTGTGGCTATGACGCGGTGGATGTGGAAGTAAAGAGCTCGGCGAAGATGGTGATGATGGAGGAGAAGAAATGGGAGAGAGTGAAGAAGTGGAGGAGGGAGGTGGAGCCGGAGGCGATGAGCAACGGGAGGAAAAGGAAGCAGGGACCAGGGAAAGTGGAAGAGTAGGATTGGGGGAGGGTGATACGGCAGACCTGGGTGTGTTAGTAACGGAAGGGAGAGCCTGTCAGCCTTAAACACACACTTCCTGGCCTCGAACACACACTCACAGGCTTCAATAAGTGTGCAAAATTAGTGTTCACCCATAAACACACACTTACATTCTTCAAACACACACTTACATGCCTTAAAAAGTGTGTTAAGTCTTTTCAGTCATATATACACACTTTCTGGCCTCAAACACACACTTACAGGCTTCATCAAGTGTGCAGTCAGTGCTCAGCCATAAACACACACTTCCAGGCATCAAACACACACTTACATGCCTTAAAAAGTGTGTTAAGTCTTTTCACTCATATATACACACATTCTGGCCTCAAACACACTTACAGGCTTCAGTAAGTGTGCAAAAAAATCAGTGCTCAGCCATAAACACACACTTCCAGGCATCAAGCACACACTTACATGCCTTAAAAAGTGTGTTATGCCAGTTTCCAGCCTTAAATATACACTTCCAGACCTCAAACACATACTAATAGGCTTTAATAAGTGTGCAGTCAGTGTTCAGCCATAAACACACACTTACACTCTTCAAACACACACATACGCCTTAAAAAGTGTATTAAATCTGTTTTCAGTCATAAATACACACTTGGGCCTCAAACACATACTAATAGGTTTCAATAAGTTTGCTAAGTCAGTGTTCGGTCACCAATACACAGTTACAGGCCTTAACCCGGCAGCTGGGGGGGAATCATGTTTCTTAAGGCCCCTGTAAGGGAATCAATGAGAAAAAATCATCACTCACGCAAACCATTTCATAATACATATCAACGCATCTGTGATCAGTTTATGCATCATCTATTTTGAGGGGTTTATATTATGGCAAAAGATTGGCCCGTCGCTGGTACGTGGTAAAGCCACAAATTTGGCCCTTCGCTGGTACGTGGTAAAGCCACAAATTTGGCCCGTCACTGGTACGTGGTAAAGCCACAGATTTGGCCCGTCACTGGTACGCGGTAAAGCCACATTTGGCCTGTCACTGGTACGTGGTAAAGCCACAGATTTGGCCCGTCACTGGTACGTGGTAAAGCCACAAATTTGGCCCGTCACTGGTACGTGGTAAAGCCACAGATTTGGCTTTCGCTGGTAAGTAAAGCCACAAATTTGGCCCTTCGCTGGTACGTGGTAAAGCCACAAATTTGGCCCTTTCGCTGGTAAGTAGTAAAGCCACAAATTTGGCTTCGCTGGTACGTGGTAAAGCCACAAATTTGGCCGTCACTGGTACGTGGTAAAGCCACAGATTTGGCCTTCGCTGGTAAGTAGTAAAGCCACAGATTTGGCCCTTCTCTGGTACGTGGTAAAGCCACAAATTTGGCCCGTCGCTGGTAAGTAGTAAAGCCACAAATTTGGCCTTCGCTGGTACGTGGTAAAGCCACAAATTTGGCCCTTCACTGGTACGTCGTAAAGCCACAAATTTGGCTTGCTGGTACGTGGTAAAGCCACAAATTTGGCCCGTCGCTGGTACGTGGTAAGGCCACAAATTTGGACCTTCGCTGGAACATGGTAAAGCCACAAATTTGGACAGTCGCTGGTACGTGGTAAAGCCACAAATTTGGCCCGTCGCTGGTACGTAGTAAAGCCACAAATTTGGCCCTTCGCTGGTACGTGGTAAAGCCACAAATTTGGCCCGTCGCTGGTACGTGGTAAAGCCACAAATTTGGCCCGTCGCTGTCACCGGATTAATAAGTGTGCTAAGTCAGTGTTCAGCTTTATACAAACACTAGTAGGCTTCCAAAACACACTTATAAGCTTTAATAAGTGCACTGAGTCAGTTTCCAGTCATCAGCACACACTTCCAGGGTAGAAAAATCATGATTTTTATATACAGATTGTCCATCTTCTTGTTGTTCTCTTCAAGTTGTTTTCCTGGCTTACCCAAGCATTGTAGACATGACATTGTATAATAACATTTGTTAGCCCTGATGAACCCTACAACATGGCATTATAGTTTTTTTTTTTTTCCGTCTTGGCCTGTGGCGCCGGTAGGCCTTCATAGTAGGGCCTGATGGTCGGCCCCAGCTCGTTGTGGTGCAGGCAAGTGTTTATAGTGGCGCCATCTTTACTATTCAGCATTTACCATTTTAGAGCCCTAGTTGCATAATGTAAATTGTTGGGTTTGTGTTGGAGGGTCATGCGACGGCGACCTAGCACAGTTTTTGTGCTGTTAACACTTGTTAATAAAAAAAAAAAATATTTATTTGATTTAAATCAATTTTTTTATTCAAATATTTTTTATTCAAATTACTTTTTTTCTTAAATAAATTTTTTGTTGCTTATTGTTTTACTTTTGTGAGTACATTTTTTTGTGATAAACTTTGGCAGTGCCAAGTGAAGGCACGGCTCAGTGTGTCACCTTGGCCAGGGTGAGTTGTCACGGGGAAGTCACAAGTGGAAAACCCTGACAGATGACTCAGCCCAGGCAAGTTAAGGCAGCCAGCACAGAGCAACAGAGGAGGGACTCCAATCACCATGGGGTCAAATTTGTATCCTAATAATGAGACAGTAGACTCAGTCGTGTTCCTGTGCTTTCAAAAAACAATTATGTTCATTAAAATTCATAATTACATTTATTGTAGTTATCAACAACAAGACATATTCTTTCCAGTCAAGTTGGTGATCAGGGCAACACACATACACCCTCCTGTTGCCTCTGCTGCCGCGCAGGTGAGTACTCCACACGGTCTTTTTCTGTAACTTTTTTTTGCTCTTGTGTAATGAAGTTTTCAAGACACTCAAAACTGACCTCTCTTTGGCCACTCTTTACTTTTCTCTGTTGTGGGAGCGGTGAGTAGAGGGCTTTTTTTCTACACTTTTTGTTGCCCTTGAGCCGTCTTCTTGTAAAAAAAAATAATAAAAAAATACATGAGTGACACAAGGTTATGCTGATGCTTAACAAGGAGCTAAAATGTAGGCCAAGACGTGGGTTTGCTTAACAAGGATCTAAAATGTAGGCCAAGACGTGGGTTTGCTTAACAAGGAGCTAAAATGTAGGCCAAGACATGGGTTTGCTTAACAAGGAGCTAAAATGTAGGCCAAGACGTGGGTTTGCTTAACAAGGAGCTAAAATGTAGGCCAAGACGTGGGTTTGCTTAACAAGGAGATAAAATGTAGACCAGGACATGGGTTTGCTTAACAAGGAGCTAAATGTAGACCATGACATGGGTTTGCTTAACAAGGAGCTAAAATGTAGGCCAAGACGTGGGTTTGCTTAACAAGGAGCTAAAATGTAGGCCAAGACATGGGTTTGCTTAACAAGGAGCTAAAATGAGGCCAAGACGTGGGTTTGCTTAACAAGGAGCTAAAATGTAGACCAGGACATGGGTTTGCTTAACAAGGAGCTAAAATGTAGGCCAAGACGTGGGTTTGCTTAACAAGGAGCTAAAATGTAGGCCAAGACGTGGGTTTGCTTAACAAGGAGCTAACATGTAGGCCATGACATGGATTTGCTTAACAAGGAGCTAACATGAGGCCAAGACATGGGTTTTCTTAACAAGGAGCTAACATGTAGGCCAAGACGTGGGTTTGCTTAACAAGGAGCTAAAATGTAGGCCAAGACGTGGGTTTGCTTAACAAGGAGCTAAAATGTAGGCCAAGACGTGGGTTTGCTTAACAAGGAGCTAAAATGTAGGCCAAGACGTGGGTTTGCTTAACAAGGAGCTAAAATGTAGGCCAAGACGTGGGTTTGCTTAACAAGGAGCTTAAATGTAGGCCAAGACTTGGGTTTGCTTAACAAGGAGCTAAAATGTAGGCCAAGACATGGGTTTGCTTAACAAGGAGCTAGAATGTAGGCCAAGACGTGGGTTTGCTTAACAAGGAGCTAAAATGTAGGCCAAGACGTGGGTTTGCTTAACAAGGAGCTAAAATGTAGTCCAAGACGTGGGTTTGCTTAACAAGGAGCTAAAATGTAGGCCAAGACATGGGTTTGCTTAACAAGGAGCTAAAATGTAGGCCAAGACATGGGTTTGCTTAACAAGGAGCTAAAATGTAGACCATGACATGGGTTTTCTTAACAAGGAGCTAAAATGTAGGCCAAGACGTGGGTTTGCTTAACAAGGAGCTAGAATGTAGGCCAAGACGTGGGTTTGCTTAACAAGGAGCTAAAATGTAGGCCAAGACGTGGGTTTGCTTAACAAGGAGCTAAAATGTAGGCCAAGACATGGGTTTGCTTAACAAGGAGCTAAAATGTAGGCCAAGACATGGGTTTGCTTAACAAGGAGCTAAAATGTAGACCATGACATGGGTTTTCTTAACAAGGAGCTTAAATGTAGGCCAAGACGTGGGTTTGCTTAACAAGGAGCTAAAATGTAGGCCAAGACATGGGTTTGCTTAACAAGGAGCTAACATGTAGGCCAAGACGTGGGTTTGCTTAACAAGGAGCTAACATGTAGGCCAAGACGTGGGTTTTCTTAACAAGGAGCTTAAATGTAGGCCATGATGTTGGTTTGCTTAACAAGGAGCTAAAATGTAGGCCAAGACGTGGGTTTGCTTAACAATGGCTGAGTAGGTAGGAAGACACTCACTGAACGGCGGGAGCCACTCCTGGTGAGGTATATATGGGAGGTGAGAAGGAGCCAGCCTCCAAAGACCCTTCCCATGTCTTCACTAACTGTTTCCTATTGTCTCACCAACACCGGAGTGTAGTTCAGCATGCTCTCTAAAGACAGATCCTCTTTATCCACACCACACTACATTCACACAACATATACACCTTTTCCCAAAATTAAAATTTCAAAATGGCGCACATACACCAAGCCTCGGAGTCCCCGCCTGGGGGGGGACCACAAACTCCCCCAGGGAGGACTCCCCTTCTGGCTGCCGACCCGAGAGGTGTTTGATAACTCCTCGAACCTCTTTCTTCTCAATTTCTGCAACATTCGCGGTCTTCGCTCTAATTTTCATTCTGTGGAACATCATCTCTCCTCCTCTAAACCTCACCTTCTCTTCCTCACCGAAACACAGGTTTTTGAGGCTACTGACAGCAATCTCTACTCTGCTCCCTCCTACTATCTCTATCCTAAATTTCAATCCAAAGCTGGATGTTGCGCCTACGTGCGCAACGACATCACTTGCTCTCGTGCCCACGACCTTGACTCTTCTGAATTTTCCACCATCTGGTTAAGACTTCACTGTCATTCTATTACTAAATACATCTGTGCTGTTTATCTCTCACCTAACTCTACCAGCTATGTAAAATTCTTTGACTATTTGAATTCTAAAGTGGAGCACATCTTGACCCACTCTCCTTCTGAAATCTCCATCCTAGGGAGATTTCAATGTTCACCACCAGCTTTGGCTTTCATCCTCTTTCACTGACCATCCTGGTGAATAAGTTTACAACTTTGCTATCCTCAACGACCTAGAGCAGTTGGTCCAGCACCCACACGTATTCCTGACTGTCTTGGAGATCGGCCCAACATTCTAGACCTCTTCCTACCTCAAACCCTTCTGCTTATTCTGTCAAACTGTTCTTCCGTTGGGCTCCTCCGATCACAATCTTATTTCTGCATCCTGTCCTATCGCTCCTGTACACCCTCTGACCCACCGAAGAGGCGATGTTTGGCATTTTGCTTCAGCTCGGTGGGACGACCTGAGGATGAACCTTTCCGATTTCCCGTGGAATGATTATTGCTTCCAGGATAGAGACCTCTGTGTGTGCTCAGCGCATCACAGAGGTGATTGTCTCTGGAATGGAGGCATACATTCCTCGTTCTTCTCTACTCCTCACGCTAAAAAGCCTTGGTTTAATCACGCTTGTTCTCGTGCTGTCAATGATAGAGAGGTAGCTCACAAAAGGTACCAGAGCCTTCAAACTAATGCTAATTATGAACTTTACATTTCTGCCTGAAATCGTGCCATATCTATTCTCCGGCTAACCAAAATTCTTTCATTAATAGAAAATGTCAAAACCTTGCTTTCTCTAACTCTTCCTGTGACTTGGCATCTAGCCAAAAAACATCTCCTCCAACTTCACTTCTTCATCTTTCCCTCCACTCTCAGTCCTTACGGCAGCATCACCGTCTCATCTATCTCAAAGGCTGAACTCTTCTCTCAAACTTTCTCTAAAAACTCCACTCTGGACGATTTTGGGCATATTCTTCCTACTCATCCCCCCTCTGACTCCTTTATGCCTGTTATTAATATTTTTAAGAATTATGTGTTCTATGCCCTCTATGGCCTTAATCCTCAGAAGGTTTATGGACCTGATGGAGTGCCTTCTATTGTCCTTAAAAACTGTGCCACTGTGCTGACACCCTGCCTGGTCAAACTCTTTCGTCTCTGTCTGTTAACATCTACCTTTCCTTCCTACTGGAAGTACGACTTCATACACCCTGTGCCAAAGAAAGGTGGCCGTTCCAATCCCTCAAACTTCCGTCCTATAGCTTTACTTTCTTGT
The DNA here is from genome assembly GCF_024679095.1 of Eriocheir sinensis. NCBI lineage: Eukaryota > Metazoa > Arthropoda > Malacostraca > Decapoda > Varunidae > Eriocheir > Eriocheir sinensis. The sequence continues at coordinate 666,408 of NW_026111543.1, read as the reverse complement.
CTACTTAAAGCTTTTGAATCAATCCTTAACCGGAAGATTCAAAAGTACCTTTCCACTTTTGATCTTCTATCTGATTGCCAATATGGGTTCCTCAAGGGGCGTTCTACTGGTGATCTCCTAGCCTTCTTAACTGACTCTTGGTCATCCTCTTCAGCTGTTTCGGTGAACTTTTGCTATTGCGCTGGACATATCAAAAGCTTTTGATAGGTCTGGCACAAATCTTTGCTTTCTAAACTACCCTCCCACGGTTTCTATCTTTCTCTGTACTTTTATCTCCAGTTTCCTTTCTGACCGTTCTATTTCTGCCGTGGTAGACGGTCACTGTTCTTCCCCTAAATCTATTAACAGTGGTGTCCCACAGGGTTCTGTCCTATCTCCCACTCTTTTTCTGTTGTTCATTGATTATCTTCTTTCCAAAACGAACTGTCCTATCCATTCCTACGCCGATGATTCCACTCTGCATTATTCAACTTCTTTTAATAGAAGACCCACCCTTCAGGAACTTAACAACTCAAGGCTGGAGGCTGCAGAACGCTTAGCCTCAGACCTTACTATTATTTCCGATTGGGGCAAGAAGAACCTGGTGTTCTTCAACGCCTCAAAAACACAGTTTCTCCACTTATCCACTTGACACAATCTTCCAAACAACTATCCCCTATTCTTTGACAACACCCAGCTATCACCCTCCTCAACACTAAACATCCTCGGTCTATCCTTAACTCAAAATCTCAACTGAAACTTCATATCTCATCTCTTACTAAATCAGCTTCCTCGAGGCTGGGCGTTCTGTACCGTCTCCGCCAGTTCTTCTCCCCTGCACAGTTGATGTCCATATACAGGGGCCTTGTCCGCCCTCGTATGGAGTATGCATCTCATGTGTGGGGGGGCTCCACCACAGCTCTTCTGGACAGAGTGAGGCTAAGGCTCTTCGTCTCATCAGCTCTCCTCCTCATACTGATAGTCTTCTACCTCTTAAATTCCGCCGCAATGTTGCCTCTCTTCTATCTTCTATCGATATTTCCACGCTGACTGCTCTTCTGAACTTGCTAACAGCATGCCTCCCCTCCTCCGCGGCCCTGCTGCACTCGACTTTCACTCATGCTCATCCCTATACTGTCCAAACCCCTTATAAGAGTTAACCAGCATCTTCACTCTTTCATCCCTCACGCTGGTAAACTCTGGAACAATCTTCCTTCATCTGTATTTCCTCCTGCCTACGACTTGAACTTTCAAGAGGAGGGTATCAGGACTCCGCTCCTCCCGTATTTGATCTTGCATTGGGCCACCTAAATTGTTTCTTTTTTAGGAGCAGCGAGTAGCGGGCTTTTTTTTTATTATTGTTTTCTTTTTTTGTGTGCCCTTGAGCTGCCTCCTTTGTTGTAAAAAAAAAAAGGGCTAAAATGTAGGCCAATACGGGGGTTTATGAGTAGGGAAAAGAAACTGTTCACTTGTTTCCTTTTAGCCTGTCTTCTGGCCACTCGTCTCTTTCTTGTACAGGAGCAGTGGTGAGCAGGCTTTTTATTTTTTATTTCCACCCTTGAGCTGCCTCCTTCACTGTAAAAAAAGAAACGCGCAAGACGGGATGAGTGGTGGAATCGCTATGCTAAAGTTGTGCTCCAGAAAATACTACAGTTCCCTCCCGAGTTTCGCGCCTGCTTTGTTCCGAGGGTTTAGCGCTAAACTCGAGGATTGCAAAACTCAGTGTCTTGAAAACACTGGAAAACCACTTATTTGTTCTACCTGTGAAGCTGACCTGTTTTTCCGCCTTTCCTCACTTTTTATCTCAATACGGAGTTCCTCAGGGATTAATATTAGGGCAAATTCTTCTCACCATTTTTGTTAATGACTTCTCTGAAACGATACATGGACGCGAAATAGTACAGTACGCAGATGACACGCAGTTAGTGAAAACTAGTATAGTTAATGCGCTGCATGACCCCATCATGGCAGCACAAGGACCTTCTCACTGGCCAGGAATACTTTAATAAAAACGGTCTATTGCTGAATACTTATAAAACACAGTGTCTCTTTATTGGGACCAGGTCAGTCCTTCAACAAATTCCCCAAAACACCACTCTCATCTATGGCAACACTCCCATCACTCCCAGCAAACTTATCAAGAATCTTAGCGTTTATATGGACTCCCACTTGACGTTTAAGATATATATAAATGAAACACACAAGAAAGTCATCGGAACTCAATTATTTACAAACATAATTAAAGATAAATTTGATAATATAACACGTAAAATAGCTATTGAATCGCTCGCTCTAAGTATCTTTCATTATTGCCTACTAGTGTACATCTCTCTCTCGAACAAAAAACGAGTCACGGCCACGTCCTCCACCCTGCCCGTGTAAATAGACGCGTGCATCACAACAAACCCGTAACCGTGATCCCGCAAGTACCACCACCTCTATTACCAAGCCTCTAGATAACTTAAAAATCCTTAGTTTCAATGCGCGTAGCCTAAGAAACAAATTTGATGAACTGAGATGTCTTGCTTTAACAGAAAATTTTGACATAATTGCTATAACCGAAACATTTATCGACACCACATATATTGATTTAAGTTCCGAATACAACATAGATGGCTTCAGACTCTTCAACCAAGATCGTGTAAACCGTAGAGGCGGTATGTCGCCCTTTATGTCAAAAAGCTATTTGCAACCCACTGACAAAACACTGAAACAGTAACGTTGAACATTTGTGCGTGCGAGTAAACATTGCAAAAGTCAACTTAAATATATCTGTCACCTACAGAACTCCCGGGCAATCACTGATGACGACCTTGAAATGTACAGCGTCTTAAGGCAGTCACTTAATAACAGCGACTCACTGATATTAGGAGACTTTAACCTCCCCCATATCGACTGGGCGACACTGTCAGGTACAGAAGGCGAGTCACATAGAATGATCGAATTTCTAGAAGAAAATTATCTAAGCCAAATGGTTTCTGAGCCAACTCGACAAAATAATATACTCGACCTTGTTATAACAACCCAAGATAACCTAGTCAGTAGTGTCACGGTAGGAGAACACCGGTTCTTGCGATCATAAATTAGTGCGCGTCGACATTAAAGCTCAATCATCAGTGACTGAAAATAAAGTAAAGGTGCCCAATTTCAAAGAGCTAACTTCAGAAATCCGACAAAACTAACAGAAATACAACTATCAGATGACGGCAACGTAGAGGAAGCCTGGCTGCCTTAAAAATCACTTACTCACTCAGCAGAACACATTCGTCCCCAGTGCGAGAAGCGAATTAACACTAATAAAAGCCCACCGTGGTTTAATAGCGAAATTAAACAATCAGTCAATGAGAGAAAATTGTTTTACAGGTTAAAGAAAGAACAAAGCACGCCCGAAAACATTAGACTTTATAATGATGCCAGGCGACGAGTAAAAGACTAGTAGGTCAGGCAAAGCGTAGATACGAAGAAATATTGCAGCCAACTGTAAAATAATCCGAAATCTTTCTTCAGTTACATAAACAACAGAAAGGCGATCAAAAGTGGTATTGGACCTTAACAAACAGCGACGGTGCACTAGTGACTGACAGCCAACATATTGCAAACCTCTTAAACAATTACTTTTCCTCGGTGTTTAATACTAACAGTTTTCCTCTCGCTACCACCAACACCAGTACTATTGTAAATCTCGAGCATGCATTGCCTAATTTTGAAATAACAACCGATGAGGTCCTTAAAGCTCTCTATTCACTTAAAACAACTAAAAGTCCTGGACCTGACAAAGTATATCCAACTCTGCTGAAAGAAACAAAGAGCGAAATACTCTCCTCCTCACAATCGTATTCAATATGTCCTTGCGACAAGGCATCGTCCCTTCAGATTGGAAAAGGCTAACGTGACACCGATTTTCAAGAAAGGAGACAAAAAGTACCAGGTAATTACAGGCCCATTAGTCTAACTTCGGTTGTAGGTAAGCTACTTGAGGGCATAATTAGAGACAAAATTGTGAATTACCTTGAAAGCCACTCATTGATTGGGGACTCACAACATGGCTTCCGAAACAAAAGATCCTGCCTATCAAACCTATTAACCTTTTATAACGACCTCTTCACTGTTTATGACGTAACCAAATCACTGGACGTAGTCTATCTTGATTTCCAGAAAGCGTTTGATAAAGTCCTGCATCATAAATTACTTTACAAATTAAAGCAAATAGGTATTGACGGTCAAGTAAACCAATGGATCGCGAATTGGTTGAGCAACAGACAACAAAGAGTAGTGATCGACGGATTTAACTCAGAGTGGGCGCCTGTCACTAGTGGCGTCCCTCAGGGCTCGGTCCTGGCCCAGTGCTTTCATTATTTACATCAACGACGTGGATGTTGGACTCAATAACCGCATTAGTAAATTTGCAGACGACACAAAGATTGGCAACTCGGTTCTCACTGACGAAGACAGGCAAAGCCTCCAAGAGGATTTGTACAAAATTTCAGCTTGGTCGGATAGATGGGAGATGCCCTTTAACGTAGACAAGTGCCAGGTCCTTCAAGTTGGAACGAGGAATAAGAAGTTCGAATACGAAATGCGCGGCGTTAAACTCAAAGCGTTCAATTCGTCAAAGACTTGGGGGTCAAAATCGCGTCAAACCTCAAATTCACAGCAATGCATCGATGCAGCAAATAAAGGAACAGAATGTTGGGCTTCATTAAAAGAAACTTTGTATTCAAGAATAAAGATGTAATACTCCCGCTCTACAACAGTTTAGTCAGACCCCACTTGGAATATGCGGCACAGTTTTGGTCTCCCACCATGCAAAGGATATTGCTAAATTAGAAGGTGTTCAGCGTCGGCAACGAAATGATCCTTCCTTGCGCAACAAATCCACGAAGAAAGGCTTACCCTTAACATGTTCTCTCTGAGAAACGTCGCCTGAGGAAAACTGATCCAATGTTTTAAAATCCTGAATGGTTTAAAGAATGTAGACATATCACCATTGTTTATGATCGATTAAACTTTGCGCACGAGGAACAATGGCTTAAAACTCAGATGTAGACAAGTAAAATCAGACTTCACAAAATTTTTATTCACCAACTTTGTAGTGAGAGAATAGAATAAGATTCCACCGTCAGTGGTCCAGTGTAAATACGATTGACTCCTTCAAAAATAAGCTCGACCGTCACTTCCTTCAACTTAATATCAACTAGAGTAGAAGCGCAACGTTTTGGAGTCTTCTGATTAATGTAAAATCATTTAGGTTTAAGGACAGACCACCAAGTCTGGACCATGGGGTCTGTGTGGTCTGATTTTCTATGTAAATCTCTCTCTCTCTCTCTCGACCGTAGCCCCGATGTTCGAAGGAAAACGGCCAGTGTGACACTACAGCAGGGTTCATGTTTCTTAATGGTCCCTCTTAGCGAGAAAAATGAGAAAAAATCACCCCTCACACAAACCATTTCATAATATATATCAATGCATTTGTGATCAGATTATGTATCATTTATTTTGGGGGTTTATATCATGGCACAATTTTGGCCCGTCGCTGCTACACGGTAAATCCAAATTTGGCCCGTCGCTCCTACCGGGTTAAAGGCAGTGTGCTTGACGCCGATGGTAGGTGGACGACCCGTACATGACAAAGCAGCTCAAAACTCGGGATGATAATGCGGAAAGTCAGATGGTAAGAATTTGGGGTTGAGCGAGAAACTCGATGATCGCAAAACTCGGATTGCACGAAACTCGAGAAGGTACTTTATAATCTATCTGTGTATCTATCTATCTATCTATCTATCTATCTATCTATCTATCTATCTATCTATCTATCTATCTATCTATCTATCTATCTATATATATATATATATATATATATATATATATATATATATATATATATATATATATATATATATATATATATATATATATATATATATATATATATATATATATATATATATATATATATATATATATATATATACTGCAGTGACTAAGCCTGATGAGCAAGCTTCCTATAACTCACTCTGCCAGGGGGGCACCTCTGGTCGACTGGTAAAGGAATGGTTCTCCTGTCTCGCTGGTCGCGTGTTCGATCCCAGCGCCGGCAAACCTTTCCTAGTCTGCATTAATTTCACGTGTTTCGTAACACGTGGGGTCGTGTTGAGTGTATTAAATATATATATATATATATATATATATATATATATATATATATATATATATATATATATATATATATATATATATATATATATATATATATATATATATATATATATATATATTATAAATGGAGAGCGAGAGAGTGAGGGAAATGTCCACCCATCAGCTGAAAGTGGCAGCTCTCAGGTGGGGAGGAACGTGCCCCACACCACTGGTGATGATAACTATATAGTGAACGTATGTAATAGGCTTTTGAAATAATGCACGAGGTAAAGTGTCATTGCAAGCCTTGAAAAGTACACAATGAGACACATGTTTCTCGTTCAGGTTCAATCCCCCGTCTGTCTGCTAAAACAAAAGTTTGATGCGTACTACAAATTAAGTTAACCCGTCCACTGTGATAGGCACGGATTTGGGTTTCACTGGTAGCTTGGTAACATTTAGACCCAGGACCTCTCTGCCCTGTGGTGGATAGTGGAGTGTTTCCATGTGGTACTGGTGTGCTGGATATCCCTCCCAAGGTGCAGGACTTAACATTTCTCTTCATTGAATTGTAGCAGTCACTTTTTGCTCCACTCCTGTTGGCTGAGGAGGTCTTTTGGTAGGAAATCTGCTGTCAAGGGGTTAAAAGAGAGAGAGAGAGAGAGAGAGAGAGAGAGAGAGAGAGAGAGAGAGAGAGAGAGAGAGAGAGAGAGAGAGAGAGAGAGAGAGAGAGAGAGAGAGAGAGAGAGAGAGAGAGAGAGAGATAGAGAGAGAGAGAGAGAGAGAGAGAGAGAGAGAGAGAGAGAGAGAGAGAGAGAGAGAGAGAGAGAGAGAGAGAGAGAGAGAGAGAGAGAGAGAGAGAGAGAGAGAGAGAGAGAGAGAGAGAGAGAGAGAGAGAGAGAGAGAGAGAGAGAGAGAGAGAGAGAGAGAGAGAGAGACAGAGAGAGAGAGGAGAGAGAGAGAGAGAGAGAGAGAGAGAGAGAGAGAGAGAGAGAGAGAGAGAGAGAGAGAGAGAGAGAGAGAGAGAGAGAGAGAGAGAGAGAGAGAGAGAGAGAGAGAGAGATATTTACTTAGAAAATCAGACCACACAGACCCCATGGTCCAGACTATGGTCTGTCCCAAACCTAAGTGATTTTACATTAATCAGATGGCTCCAAAACGTTGCTTTTCTACTCTAGTTAATATTAAGTTCAAGGAAGTGACGGTCGAGCTTGTTTTTAAAGGAGTCAATCGTGTTACACTGGACCACTAATGGTGGGAGCTTATTCTATTCTCGCACTACAACGTTGGTGAAGAAAAATTTGGTGCAGTCTGAATTTACTTGTCTACATTTGAGTTTTGTGCCATTGTTCCTCGTTCGCAAAGTGTCATCGATCATAAACAATTTTGTTCTGTCTACATTCGTGAAACCATTAAGTATTTTAAAACATTCGATCAGTTTTCCTCGGAGGCGACGTTTCTCAAGAGAGAACATGTTAAGGGTGGAAAGCCTTTCTTCGTAGGATTTGTTGCGCAAGGAAGGGATCATTTTTGTTGCTCGACGCTGAACACCTTCTAGTTTAGCAATGTCCTTTGCATGGTGGGGAGACCAAACTGTACCGCATATTCCAAGTGGGGTCTGACTAGACTATTGTAGAGCGGAAGTATTACATCTTTATTCTGAATAGAAAGTTTCTTTTAATGAAGCCCAACATTCTGTTCGCTTTATTTGCTGCATCGATGCATTGATGTGAGAATTTGAGGTTTGACGCGATTTTAATCCCCAGGTCCTTAACGCACTGAACGCTTGTGAGTTTAACGCCGCGTATTTCGTAATCGAACTTCTTATTTTTTGTTCCAACTTGAAGGACCTGGCACTTGTCCACGTTAAAGGGCATCTCCCATCTATCCGACCAAGCTGAAATTTTGTCCAAATCCTCTTGGAGGCTTTGCTTGTCTTCGTCAGTGAGAACCGAGTTACCAATCTTTGTGTCGTTTGTAAATTTACTAATGCGATTATTGAGTCCAACATCCACGTCGTTGATGTAAATAATGAAGAGCACTGGCCAAGAACTGAGCCCTGAGGGACGCCACTAGTAACTGGCGCCCACTCTGAGTTAAATCTGTCAATCACAACTCTTTGTTGTCGGTTGCTCAACCAATTCGCGATCCATTGGTTTTCTTGACCGTCAATGCCTATTTGCTTTAATTTATAAAGGAATTTATGATGTGGGACTTTATCAAACGCTTTCTGAAATCAAGATAGACCACGTCCACTGATTTGGTTACGTCATAAATTGAGAAGAGATCGTTATAAAAGTCAGTAGGTTTGACAGGCAGGATCTTTTGTTACGAAGCCATGTTGTGAATCCTCAATTAATGAGTGGCTTCGAGGTAACTCACAATTTTGTCTCTAATTATGCTCGAGTAGCTTACCTACAATTGAAGTTAGACTAATGGGTCGGTAGTTACCTGGTATTTTTTTGTCTCCTTTCTTAAAAATCGGTGTCACGTTAGCCTTTTTCCAATCCGAAGGGACGATGCCTTGTCGCAAGGACATATTGAATACGGTAGTGAGGGAGGAGAGTATTTCGATCTTTTTTTTTTAAGTATAGGATATACTTTGTCGGGTCCGGGACTTTCATTTGTTTTAAATGAATGGAGAGCTTTAAGGACTTCATCGGTTGTTATTTCAAAATTAGGCAATGCATGCTCGAGATTTACATTAGTACTGGTGTTGGTGGTAGTGGGAGGAAGACTGTTAGTATTAAACACCGAGGAAAAGTAATTGTTTAAGAGGTTTGCAATGTGTTGGCTGTCAGTCACTAGTGCACCGTCGCTGTTTGTTAAAGGTTCAATACCACTTTTGATCGCCTTTCTGTTGTTTATGTAACTGAAGAAAGATTTCGGATTATTTTTACAGTTGGCTGCAATATTTTCTTCTTATCTACGCTTTGCTTGGACTCTTACTAGTCTTTTACTCGTCGCCTGGCATCATTATAAAGTCTAATGTTTTCGGGCGTGCTTTGTTCTTTCTTTAACCTGTAAAACAATTTTCTCTCATTGACTGATTGTTTAATTTCGCTATTAAACCACGGTGGGCTTTATTAGTGTTAATTCGCTTCTCGCACAAGGGGACGAATGTTCTGCTGAATGAGTAAGGATTTTAAGGTTTAGCCAGGCTTCATCTACGTTGCCGTCATCTGATAGTTGTATTTGTTAGTTTTTGTCGATTTCTACGAAGTTAGCGTTTTTGAAATTGGGCACTTCTACTTTATTTTCAGTCACTGATGATTGAGCTCTAATGTCGACGCGCACCAATTTATGATCGCAAAGAACCGAGGTGTTCTCTCCTACCGTGACACTACTGACTAGGGTTATCTTGGGTCGTTATAACAAGGTCGAGTATATTATTTTGTCGAGTTGGTTCAGAAACCATTTGGCTTAGATAATTTTCTTTCTAGAAATTCGATCATTCTATGTGACTCGCCTTCTGTACCTGACAGTGTCGCCCAGTCGATATGGGGAGGTTAAAGTTCCTAATATCAGTGAGTCGTTGTTATTAAGGACCGCCTTAAGACGCTGTACATTTCAAGGTCGTCATCGAGTGATTGTCCGGGAGGTCTGTAGGTGATAGATATATTTAAATTGATTTTGCAATGTTTATCGCACGCACAAATGTTCAACGTTACTGTTTCCCGGTGTTTTGTCAGTGGTTGCAAATAGCTTTTGACATAAAGGGCGACGCCACCGCCTCTACGGTTTACACGATGTTTGTTGAAGAGTCTGTAGCCATCTATGTTGTATTCGGAACTTAAATCATTATTTGTGGTGTCGATAAATGTTTCTGGTTATAGCAATTATGTCAAAATTTTCTGTTAGAGCAAGACATCTCAGTTCATCAAATTTGTTGCTTAGGCTACGCGCATTGAAACCAAGGATTTTCAAGTTATCTAGAGGCTTGGTAATAGAGGTGGTGGTTCTTGCGGGATCACGGTTACGGGTTTGTTGCGATGCACGGCGTCTATACACGGGCGGGGTGGAGGGTGGTGGCTGTGACTCGTTTTTTGCTCGGATGACACGTACTGCATCGTTGATGAGCCTTCCGAATCTGGCTGCCCTGATGGGGAGAACGGTGCAATCCGTCCTGTGGAAGAGCCCACTTTGTCCATTGAAATTGCCCCATGCGTTGAAGAACTCCACGTCAAGCTCCCTACAAAGAGTCTGTAAGCGGTTGTTTAGGCTGAAGGTCCACTGAAAAGTCGCTTCCGCCCAAGTCCGTGGTAGAACTCCTGAAATCAAAATGTTAGGGATTTAGACTTATACTGCTGGATGAGCCACGGTACTTCTCCAGGAGTTCTCAGACTGGGTCGTGGTGACGTCGTTCGTACCTGTGTGAATAACAAACAGTGAATCATTAGTAACCTGGGAGGAGATCTCCTCAAGAGCAGCAGTTATATCGTCGATCCCAGCACCAGGATAGCAATAGTTCCGTTTTATAATAATAAGAATGATTATATACATTTATAATATGTAGTGACTCGTAAGAATAGAAATTAATGTGTGATGAATATATGTAATAGATGAAATGGAATAGTATGTGTTGAAAATGAGAGAAAAGAAAGAGAGCGTGATGAGTAATAGAAAATGTAAAATTTAGAGGGTCACTACAGGCTAATCCTCTAGGGGATGAGGAGGAGCAAAAGGGATGTGAGGTGAGCGAGGGTGGGGGGGCTTAGGTGAGGTGAGGGAAAGGAGTGTAGGAAGTGTTAATCCTCTAGGGGATTTAAAGAGGAGGAGCAGATTGAATCCTCAGGGCGAGAGAGAGAGAGAGAGAGAGAGAGAGAGAGAGAGAGAGAGAGAGAGAGAGAGAGAGAGAGAGAGAGAGAGAGAGAGAGAGAGAGAGAGAGAGAGAGAGAGAGAGAGAAAGGCTTTTCTGTGCATTACAGGTATCACCAGATAACATATATATCAAAGTAAGATTTAAGCTAAAAGTTTACTAAACTATATACAAATCAATATCAAAATAGCGTGAGCGTGGCATCAGTAGAATCCTAGTTGATATTTGTCATTATTAAGTAAGAAGTTCTTTAGTCTTTTTCTGAACACTTGTATAGTATTTGATTGTGTTACATGGTGCGGGAGAGCGTTCCATAGCCTGGGGTCTACACTAGGAACAGACGTGTCCCTCATGCAGGGTGTTGGTGCGGGGAACATGTAGGTGTCCTGCTGTACCTACTCTATGTCACCTCAGTTGTGGAAGGCAAGTGCAGGAACCACTCTGGAGACATCTGACATTTTATCTTATACGTATACAGTGACAGCAACATCAAAAATTATCTTCTTGTCCATTTTCAGCCAGTTCGATTGTGTTATAATGGGGGTGGCGTGGTCACGCCTCCTCGCTCCCCGAATTCATATCTCTGCAGCAATATTATGTAGTTTATGTACATATATATATATATATATATATATATATATATATATATATATATATATATATATTATATATATATATATATATATATATATATATATATATATATATATATATATATATATATATATATATATATATATATATATATATATATATATATATATATATATATATATATATATATATATATATATATATATATATATATATATATATATATATATATATATATATATATATATATATATATATATATATATATATATATATATATATATATATATATATATATATATATATATATACATGAGGAGCTGCGCAGCAGAACATGGTAAGCGCAATCTCGGACTGTGGCGAGTTTTAAAGATCATAATATTCCTCAGTTTTCTGCCTTTTATAAAGTCAGAAGGATATTTAGTTTAGGGAAGTCAGCTTAGAGTCAAAGCACTTTTTATGAATGGCTTTCCGCGTCACAGCTGGTTTGCCTCGCACCATCGTAATTTAAGGCGACTTTACACCTGGCAATTCCTAGTCGGCAACACAGGCGCAGCTTTTTGGTCTGGGTCTGGGTCTGGGAGCCCTTCTCGCGGCAAGTTTTCAGCAGTTGATGTCCGTCTTAGGTTGCCGACTGGCGCCTGCGTACAACATGTCGGCGCCAATAAAACAAGAAATGGCAGATACAGACAACAAGATTTGGAGCCGGGAGGCCGAGGTGGCATTACTAGAAGAAGTGAGGCAGCATAGGTACTTGTGGGAGCCACGAGATAAGTTTCAGGAGAAGCTGAGTCTACGCAAACAACTTTTGAGAGTGGCAGCAACATCCGAGAAATGTTTGTCTCTTTGCGAGATATCGAAGGAGGTAAGGAACGATTATTTCTGTATTATATAATCACACTATGTAATGCCTGGGATGGCATGTTCTCCCTTCCTTTGTTGTTAAATGCAACAATGAACAATCAATCAATCAGTTCTACTGAAGGTAAACTCGTTTACTTGAAGTATTTACAATATTAGGCTAAGAGACCAAACTCAGTGTGGTTTTAAGATATGGTAGTAGCCTTTTGGGGTGTCTGGGATGAATTCATGCCCTTGCATTTACTAGCAGTTCACGTCCTGATGCTCCCGGCGGCTCCTCCCACGTGTGAACGTACTTGCTCCCGAGAGCACACAGCCGGTCTAACCGCTAGATCGTCGTGGCTGGCTGCGACTAGGAATTGTTAGGTGTAAAGCCGCTCAACACCTGGCAATTCCTGCAGTCGGCAATACAAGACGGACGCGCTCAGCTGCAGAAAACTGTATTGCCGCGCCTGTATTGCCGACTAGGAATTGCCAGGTGTGCCGCCTTTAAATGCGTGGAAGAACATGGCAATGCCCCAGCCGGTTGCGTGAAGTTTATCGGCCCATCTCTCCATTAAGGGCACGACAACATACTGGGGGCCGGCATATTCAATTTGGTACAATTTTTCACAAGGTTTGGGGTTTTTTGTTTTTTTCTGTTATGAGCTCCGGAGAAGAAAAATTATGTTGGTCAGAAAGCCGCTCATTCAAGAGGAAGGAAAAGAATCGAAAAGAAGATAATGGAAGCGAGTACTGGTGAAGAAACGCAACAAGGGCGATGGTTTTGAAGTAACTACCACCAGGTTAACATAAACCTATTATTTTTTTTATTCAATGTAATAAACTTATGAACTAAAATAAGTAAATGAATGAAATCAAAACATTGTTCTGGGATGTGTGTAAAAGAATAAGGTAGCTCAGCCTGTAGTCTGCTTAGTCCATCGCCTAGGAAATAGCCTAGTCTGAACATCTTTTGACTTTGCTCTTTTCTCTCTTTCTGTTTGTGTAGAGTGAGGACTTAATTTTATCTGAGATATTATTGAAGAGAGAGAGAGAGAGAGAGAGAGAGAGAGAGAGAGAGAGAGAGAGAGAGAGAGAGAGAGAGAGAGAGACAGACTGAGTGACTGACTGATATTGACTGACCGACTGACTGACAGATTGAGTGACTAACTGATTGACTAACTTTGACTGACTGATTGACTGACCGATGACTTTGATAGACTGACTGAATTTAACTGGCCGACTGATGACTTTGATAGACTGATTGACTGACTGACTGATTAACTGACTGACTTTGACTGGCTGACTGACTTTGACTAACTGACTGACTTTGAATGACTGACTGACTTTGACTGACTGACTGAGGGACTGACTTTGACTGACTGACTGAGTGACTTACTTTGACTGACTGACTGACTGACTGTGACTGACTGACTTTGACTGACTGACTTAATGATTGACTGACTTTGAGTGACTGACTTTAACTGATTGACTGACTGACCTCGACGGACTGACTGACTGAATCCGACTGACTGACTGACTGACTGATTGATTGACTGACTGAATCCGACTGACTTTGACTGATTGACTCTGACTGACAGATGACTTTGATAGACTGACTGACTGGCTTTAACTGGCTGACTGATGACTTTGATAGACTGATTGACTGACTCACTGACTGACTGACTGACATTGACTGGCTGACTGATTTTGACTATCTGACTGGCTTTGGATGACTGACTGACTTTGACTGACTGACTGACTTTGACTGACTTACTGATTAACTGTGACTGACTGACTGATTTAAACTGACTGACTGACTTTGACTGACTGACTTTAACTGACTTACTGATTGACTCTGACTGACTGACTTTAATGACTGATTGACTGACTGACTTTGAGTGACTGATTGAAACCGACTAACTGACTGACTGAATGACAGACTGACTTCGACCGACTGACTACCTTTGAGTGACTGACTTTAACTGACTGATTGACTGACTGACTTCAACTGACTGAATCTGACTGACTGACTGACTGACTGACTGATTGACTGACTGAGTCCGACTGACTGACTGACTGACCGATTGACTTTGACTGACTGATTGACTTTGACTAACTGACTGACTTTGACTGACCGACTGACTGACTGTGACTGACTGACTGACTGACTTTGATGGACTGACTTACTGATTGACTTTGACTCACTGTGATTGACTGACTGACTTTAACTAACTGACTGATTTTAACTGACTGATTGACTGACTGACTGACTAACTGACTGACTTTGACTGAGTGACTTTAACTGACTGATTGACTGACTAACTTCGACTGACTGACTGACTGATTGAATCCAACTGACTGAATCCGACTGACTAACTGAGACTGACTTCGACTTACTAACTGACTATAACTGACTAACTGACTGACTTTGAAACTTTGAATGAGTAACTGACCTACTGACTTTGATTTACTGAATGACTGACTGACTTTGGCTGACTGGCCCTGACTGACTGACTGACTTTCACTGACTGATTGACTCTGACTGACTCTAACTGACTGAATGAATGAATAACTTCGACTGAGTGACTGACTTTGATTGACTGACTAATTTTACTGAACGATTGACTTTGACTGATTTGACTGACCTTGAATGATTGACTGATTGACTGAGAGATTATGACTGACATACTATGGCTGACAAACTTTGACTGACAAACTTTAACGACTGACTGACTGACTTTGAATGAATTTGACTGCCTTTGACTGACAGCCTTTGACTTAGAGAGAGAGAGAGAGAGAGAGAGAGAGAGAGAGAGAGAGAGAGAGAGAGAGAGAGAGAGAGAAAGGGCTTATAACAGTAATTATATATACACTTGTATTTGCCTTTCATAAATCTACCTGTCCACATCAGCATACAAAGCCTTGCAGGCACACGTATACATACCTCATGGCAGAGCACATCACGAGATACATGCAAGCACATGCATATAAGCATGCATGCATATACATGCATATAAGAATTCACATACACGCTCACAATTGAAGCCAACAAGAAAACAATTTCAAGCGTAGTTTTTCTCCCTTCCCTTCCCTACCCATCTCTCCCTCTGTCTTCCCTTCTTTTCCTTCCCCTGTAAGCCTCCCTGCCCTTCCCTTCCCTAGCCTACCCTCCTCTTCCCTTCACTAACCTTCTTTCTGCTTCCTCTCCTTACCATTCCCTTCCTTTCCCTTCCTACCCTTCTCTTGCCTTTCTCACTCTTTTCTCACCACACATTCCTTTCTCTTCCTTTCCCTTACTTAACTCTTACCTAAAAACGACACAGTATTTGCCGTTCTCATGCCATGGTGTCAAGACCTCGTGCCTCTATAAATAACTCGTTTTCGTGCAAGAGACATCCCACAAAATGGGGTTTTAAGATTATGAGGTCTTCTGTTAGGAAAATTCCGAGTAACATCGAAATCCACAATCATCCTATTATGAATTTAAGGCATTGTACACAAATTTACCCGTCTGCAACTGTGCAACATCTGGTGACGCTAATAGTTTGTAACCTCGGTGAGCAAAACAACCATGGTGTGACATCATTCTTAGATTGGGATAATCTCTGACTTTATAGACTACACCAAGAAACTCTGTGGAGATCAGTTATGAATCCCCCGCCCGTGCAGCAGATCCACACAATTCAGGAAATGCGTCGTAGGAATGTGGCGCCCCCTTATACGGAGCAATATGTATGCGTGAAATATCTATCAGTGTTTGTTGTAAATGCCACGCACACACGAGGGAGCAGGAAATGCGTCGTAGGAAAGCGGTGCTCCCTTTCTCGGAGAACACGTGGAACATCTATCACTCCTTGGTCGCGTGAAGACAAGCTTTATCACCGGAAGGCTATTACGATATCACTGGAGCTAAATTGCCTTACCATTCCCCTAACCCTTGCACGCTTACCATTTTGACCTTAAGGGGAGCGTCCGGTTTGAAGACCGAAAAAATATAAAAAATGTTACTTTTTGTGAGAGAAAAAAATGTGGTTGGGTTACACATTGGCTATCATTTCACAAAGATTTTTTTTTTTTTTTATTTTGCCCTATTATTGCGCGGTAGTCTTTTCCTGGATCTGATGGATGGTCATCCGCTTCTCTCCGGTAGGTCCTGATGGTCGGCCCAGCCCGTTCTGGCGCAGGCGAGTGTTTAAAGTGGCGCCATCTTGCATTGTGGTAAAACACGCGATACTTTTGGTTTAAATCCCATTTAAAGGTCCGGTACTCAACCACGTTTGTTTGTTTACATCGATAGCGTCGGGTTCCTTCCCCCAAAACTGTGGAAAGAACGACAAAATCTTTATATTTTTTGGTGAACATGATATGGGAACACTAAAAGCTAGTGTGTGTGGGATCTAGGACTGTCAGCCGAGAAGCCCGAGATGCTTGTGCCTGCCAAGCAGTGAAGGAGAGAAGGCGCTCGCCATCTGTCCTCGCGTAGACTCGAGATCGCTGCTTATTTTCCCGCTGTTTCCTGCTTTTTGCCTGCTCACAGCCATGGGACGGGTATCTAAGAGGAAGAAGCAGAGTAAGCATGCCTGGATGAAGAGCATCGATGTGAAACGGAGAAAAATACAGCATGCTGAACCTGACACCACCACCGCGCCAGATGAACCCGTGCCGCCCACGCACTCGCCACCACCACTCTCCGCCACACTCGTCACTCCCACGGCAAGCACATCACAGCCCAGCACATCCCACGCAAAGGAGAGTCAAGGAAAGGACACAGAAGATACCTCGTTACTCTCTGCTAGAGAAAATCTTCTAGACATGGAGACTAGAGATGAAGATGTGGAAAGTGACGACGAGATTGTCATGCTGACGAAAAGGAGGCTGAAAAGCCTACTTTCCTCTCGTTGTTCATGCCCAGATCCTGCCTATGATTATAGTTTCAAGCCTGATGCATACGAAAACACCATAGACATGCACTGCACAAGCTGTAACTTCAAGAACACTTCGAAACCGGAAGCAGTGATAGCTGGGCGTCAGACATCCAAGATCTTGAGGACCAACATATCATTGACATACCTGTCTGTGATAGATGATGCTGGATTTGCAGGCATGAGAAGAATGATGGGTGCCCTAGGAATGTTAGACCACAACTTCGGGTACCAGAAGGCATGTTTGCTGACAGCCTTCAATATCAAGTCGAAGGCACTAAGAAGATCCCTCACAGCACAAGATAAAGACAGGAGGAGGCACAGCCAAGCCCAGCGGAAGCCAAAGCCAGAGAAGAAAGAAGAAGCATCAGCAGACTATGTATCTGGTGGCTTCTAACTGAAAACATCAAGCTGAACAACCATGAGGAGTATGGGCAACGTTGGTACCTCTCGCTTGACAAGATAACACCTTGCCTTTAGGAAGGGCAGGGGTGGGAGAAGGAGCCTGATACGCTTAAAAACACACCTGATTGTACTATTAGCTTGCATATAATCATAATAAAACATATCGTACCTGAAAACCTTCCTAGTATGTAATGGCAGGTGTGAGATCAATGAATAAACTTTATCGGCCCGTATCTCAAAACATAAGTTATTACCCTTCTAAAATCTATTTTGGGGCCAGTTTTAGCTTGATTTCAATGAAACAAAAACTAAGCGGCAGAGGAATGTTTCCTAATCAAAAGTACGCTTCGTTTTTTTATATATAAGTGAGCTGTCATTTTATATTAATATTTTTTTGGCAAAAAAAGTAAAAAAAAAAGAAAAACATGAAAAAATTCATAAAACAAAAACAAAAGCAAAATTTAAAAATCTAAAAGCGTAGAAACACACTATATAATAACGTGTCTTAGCCACAAAAAAATGAAGGCTGTGGGGCCAATAATAACGCCAAAATAGCACTCGTAAATTTCAGAAGGGGCTGTTGGGGGCTGGCGGGGCTGGAGACTAGAATGGGACTGAATGTCTAAAATTGATGTACAGGTTGTCAATACTTCACAGCATAAAAATCAGAGTGATTCATACATAATTACCAGAGATATGGCAACCCCGTTCAAAACCGGACGCTCCCCTTAATGTCCTTAGTGGTGAAGGGTCACTATTCTGCAGCGCTGGGTTACTGTTTGAGCGAGGATGGGGAACTGGCGGGGGAAAATGGCCCGTATTCTTAAACGCCACAATGCTCAAGGCACACGTATACAGCAAGGCTTTCTAAGGAGGTGCGGGATATCCAGGGTAGTTTTATGACCCTGGTGGTAGTCTGATCCTTCATCTGTACCATGAACCTGAAAAAACACTCATTAGAACCCGACATTTCCAGGGGTAGTTTTATGACCCTGGTGGTAGTCTGACCCTTCTTTTGTGCGTAGAACCTGAAAAAACACTCATTAGAACCCGATATTTCAAGGGGTAGTTTTATGACCCTGATGGTAGTCTGACCCTTCATCTGTACCATGAACCTGAGAAAACACTCATTAGAACCCGATATTTCAAGGGGTAGTCTTATGACCCTGGTGGTAGTCTGACCCTTCATCTGTACCATGAACCTGAAAAAACACTCATTAGAACCCAGTATTTCCAGGGGTAGTTTTATGACCCTGGTGGTAGTCTGACCCTTCTTTTGTGCGTAGAACCTGAAAAAAACACTCATTAGAACCCGATATTTCAAGGGGTAGTTTTATGACCCTGATGGTAGTCTGACCCTTCACCATGAACCTGAGAAAACACTCATTAGAACCCGATATTTCAAGGGGTAGTCTTATGACCCTGGTGGTAGTCTGACCCTTCATCTGTACCATGAACCTGAAAAAACACTTATTAGAACCCGACATTTCCAGGGGTATTTTTTTCCTTTTCCTTCCTTACCCTTCCCTTCCTTACCCTTCCCTTCCCGTCCCGGCCCTTCCGTATCCTTCTCTTCCCTTCCTCACCCATTTCTTTCCAAACATTCCTTCCTCCTCCCTTCCCATCCCCTCCCTTTCTCTCCATACCCTTCCATTCCCTTCCCTTCCCTTCCTTACCCTTCCCTTCCCTTCCCTTCCCTTCCCTTCCCTTCCCTACCCTTCTCTTCCCTTCCTCACCCATTTCTTTCCAAACATTCCTTCCTCTTCCCTTCCCTACCCCTCCCTTCCCCTCCATACCCTTCCCTTCCCTTCCCTTCCCTTCCCTTCCCTTCCTTTCCTTACCCTTCCCTTCCCTTCCCTACCCTTCTCTTCCCTTCCTCACCCTTTTCTTTCCAAACATTCCTTCCTCTTCCCTTCCCTACCCCTCCCTTCCCCTCCATACCCTTCCCTTCCCTTCCCTACACTTCCCTTCCCTTCCCTTCCCTTCCCTTCCCTTCCCCTTCCCTTCCCTTCCCTTTCCTTCCCTACCCTTCTCTTCCCTTCCTCACCCTTTTCTTTCCAAACATTCCTTCCTCTTCCCTTCCCTACCCCTCCCTTCCCCTCCATACCCTTCCTTTCCCTTCCTTACCCTTCCCTTCCTTTCCCTTCCCTTCCCTTCCCTTCCCTACCCTTCCCTTCCCTTCCTTACCCTTCCCTTCCCTTTCCTTCCCCTCCCTACCCTTCTCTTCCCTTCCTCACCCTTTTCTTTCCAAACATTCCTTCCTCTTCCCTTCCCTACCCTTCCCTTCCCCTCCATACCCTTCCCTTCCCTTCTCTTCCTTACCCTTCCCTTCCCTTCCCTTCCCTTCCCTACCCTTCCCTACCCCTCCCTTCCCTTCCTTACCCTTCCCTTCCTTGCCCTTCCTTAGGGTTTGGGTTTTCCCGTCTTTCTTTCTCTCTGATTTATCCTCCTCCTCCTCCCCGAGTTGCTCTCGGTCACAAGTGGAGTGCCACAGGGGTCAGTGCTGGGACCCATACTCTTCATCATATATATCAACGACCTAGGACTAGGATTAAAATCCAATCTTTCAAAATTTGCCGACGACACAAAGGTGGGTGGGAAGGCCCTCACGACGGCAGACTGCGAAATTATCCAGAGAGACCTGGACCAGATCACTCGGTGGTCAGAAAAATGGCAGATGTCCTTCAACACTACCAAATGTAAAGTAATGCATATCGGATCCAGAAACAGCTACCACACATACCACATGGGTGGCGAACCATTACATGTAGTGCAAGAAGAAAGAGACCTTGGGGTCACCATCAGCAGTGACTTGAAACAAACAAAACACTGCAAGTCCGCCTGTAAGAAATCTAATTCAGTGCTTGGGTTCATATCGAGGAACTTCGAATACAAGACGCCGGGAGTTATGTTATCCTTGTATAAGTCGCTGGTAAGGCCCCACCTGGAATACGCCGTACAATTCTGGTCTCCTAATTACAGGAAAGACATTGAATTACTTGAGAGAGTACAGCGCCGCGCCACGAAGATGATACCATCACTGAGGACGAAGCCCTATGAAGAGCGACTCGAGCGACTCAACCTCTTCATGTTGGAAAAGAGACGCCTGCGGGGAGACATGATACAAGTCTTTAAGTACCTGAACAAGCTCAGCAACGTTGATCACTCCAAACTCTTCACGCTACAAACTAACCTGAGAACAAGAAACAACGGAAAAACAATTCAATACCGACATCGGCAGGAGTTATTTCTCGAATAGAGTTGTTCGCCACTGGAACAGCCTTCCTGCAGAAGTGGTTAGCGCAGAGACCATCAACTCCTTCAAGAAACGCATTGATCGCCACTTTGCTGCATCGGGAGTGAACTGAACGTTCCCAAGAGTAGATACACAAGTGCTTTAATCCTTCCCTGCAAGCCACTCCTATGGCAAACGGATTGATTGAATCACTGAACGCAGGCAGCCTAGTAAAGAGCCAACAGGCTTTCTGCTGCCTGCTAGTCCATGTTTCCATGTTTCTGCTTCCATCTCCTCCTCCTCCTCTGTCTCCTCCTCCTTCTCCTCCTCTGTCTCCTCCTCCTCCTCCTCTGTCTATTCCTCCTCCTCTGTCGCCTCCTCCTCCTCCTCCATTTTCTGATTATCTCTTTGTTTTCCTCTCTCTCTCTCTCTCTCTCTGACCGCCGTAGGGAGAGGTAGTGGTCGCTCCGCGCCGCGCTAGCTGCGGACATGTGCTCCAAATCCCTCAAACCTCACTACTCAGGGATAACACACTAGAGCAACGCGACTACATACGTGTCAGTGTTTAATAAAGACGCATACTGCAATACCATCATCTCTAATACCATCATCAGCAAGCAACATGGATTCGTCTACCTCTGCACTCGAGACAACACGTGTGGAAAACAAGAATGAACCTTCCATGGCAAATCCTACCACATAATACCTTCACAACCTCACCAAAGTGCAACTGCAGAAACACTGCCGCAATATAGGACTAACAAATGTGTGGGCCAACAAAGATCAGCTCGTGGAAATGATAATGGCAAACCACAGCGACGGAGCTCCTTCACCGTGCAGCACATCGACAACCAACAAACGCTGTAGTGTTAACAATCATTCTTGTGAACGCGGAAGTCCAGCATCTCTCAACAGCGAAAGTGAAAGTGAACGTGCTGTAGTGAATCCATCTGTGCAGCATCTCAGAGCAGTGATCGTGACAAAGTCCTGCATCTCTCAACAGCGAAAGTGAAAGTGAGTGAATCCGTGCTGGGTATCTCAGAGCAGTGATCGTGACAAAGTCCTGCATCTTAGTGAACCCGTCTGTGCAGCATCTCAGGGCAGTGATCGTGACTAATGTCCTGCATCTCTCAACAGCGAAAGTGAAAGTGTAGCATCTCAGGGCAGTGATCGTGACAATGTTCTCTCACACGGCAGTAACTCAAACTCAAGTAATGACCCTCAAGAACCTACAGTGAATCACAAGAAACTGGAGTGTGAAATACATAAACTGTACGGAATGCTGCAAAGTATGAAGAACGAAATCGAACAATCATACGAGGTAATAAAGAAAGTGAACACCTGTTTCCATCATTTGGATGAACGCCTAACTAAACTTGAAAGGATCATAAGTAGAGGAGGTCACAGTGACGTTAATACTGAGGTCAGAAATACGGTGAGCCTAACTAGCCTAAGCCACCGTATCAGTGATCTGGAGGAAAAAGCGAGTGAAAACACACAGGCAAGTGGTAATACAAGTGATGTACACCAGACAACACAGCCTAATCATGACTCCAGTGAAAATACATCTAATTTTTGGTGACGTCAATCTCAGCAACATCCAGGTATCCAATTTATCAGACAGCTGGAGTGTGAGAACATTAGGGGAGGCAAACTATGATCTCATGAGCTGCTGGGTGAAAGAAAAACTCTCCTGGTCTCCCGCCACTCGCATAATCTACGCTGTCCTTTTTGACATTCTGGAAGGATCCGAGTACACAGTAGCCCTGGATAACCTCGGAGCCTTGATCAGTGAACTAAAAGCGAAAAACGAAAACATGGACATCTATGTCAGCTAGCTGGTGCCAAGCCTGCAGAGTGATACATTGCAGGCCAAAATAAATTACTTCAAAAATGGGGTAATGAAAACGAATCACCCATTATAAACCCTGACCCGCTATTCAGGCTGGGGGATGGTAACATTGATGAGGATTGCTACTACGCTTATGGCCAGCACCAAGGATCCATGCTTATCAGACTAGGGGCCACAAGACTACTTCGTGCCATGGCTGGCCAGTGTACGCCTCTCCAGGGACACATTAACAAGGAAAATCTCAAAAAACATCTCCAGTCACACTACCTCCACAAACATCCTAACAAGCAAACACAGAGGACACCTGGCCACCACCCCACCCCCACCACACCAGCACACCAGGTGGACAGCGACGGATGGAGAAGGGCGGGGCGGCGCACCTACTCTAATCCTTCTCGCCACCCCCATCCTCACCCTGCTGGGAACCACGGAAGGCGGAACAATGACCTTAATCCTCCGCGCCACCCCCACCCCTACCCTCATGGGGGTCACGGAAGGCGGGACAGTAACCTGACAACACCTGGTCCCACACCTGACGATAGGAGGGGCACTAACCCTCACTACCCGACCTCCCACCTCCGATATGACAACTCTCAACAGCATCTCTCCCATGGATGGACTAGAAGCCACCCCCACCCCCACACCCAGAGCTCCACACCATCACCACCACCGCAACCATGGCCACGCAGAAGAGGAGCGTGCTACAACTGTGGGGAAACAAACCACACGCAAAACACATGCAGGTTTGACCATAAAATACGGTGCACAACATGTTACCAATTAGGCCACAAAAATAGACTATGTAACTTCTACAGAGGATAGGTCATTGGCGAAGAAGACGTTGCCGTTGAACATTATAGTAAAGCTAAGGACGGTCTCTCCATAGAACACATCAATGCCCAGTCTCTTCTATCTAGCTTCGAGGAAATAAAATTACTATTATATGACCGTGATATTGACATTCTCTGTGTTAGTGAGACTTGGCTTCATCAACAAACACCTGACTCACTAATAATAATACCAGGTTACAATTTATTTCGACACGATAAGGGCCGCGGAGGTGGAGTGTGTCTTTATGTTAAGGATAATCTAAGCTCCAAGATCATTACACCAGATGTTGAACCCTGTACTGGAATCGAAAACATATGGATCACAGTTCAAAGCAGAAAACTACCATCAATCATTGTAGGATGCTTATACAGACATCCCAAAGCCCCCGCTACCTCATATGATTATCTAATGGAAGTCTTCAAGCACGTTAACCTAAGAAAGAAACCCATGTATGTGTTCGGCGATCTTAACGATAACCTTCTAGTTAACAACAGCAACCTGCAGAAAATAATTGAAGCTTGCGGTTTATTCCAAGTAATAAGTAAACCAACACGTGTCACCCCCCAGTCTGCCACACTACTTGATGTCCTAATCACAAACAAAAAAGACAGTATTGTTACCTCTGATTGCCTTCCCAGTACTATCGCAGATCACGACATGATTATCTCAAAATCGACATCAGCAAACCCAAACGGACAAAAATAAAGAAAACTTTCAGAAGCATGGCTACATACAATAAAGATAACTTTTGTGAAGCATTGCTAACCAGCTCAGACTGCTTAAATAGTATCACGTTAACTGATGACATTGACGAACAGGTGAATATACTTAACACAATATTCAATTCTTGCCTAGATCAAGTTGCCCCAATGACGACTAAATATATAAATAGACCACCTGCTCCTGGATTGACAAAGTAAGAGATAACATGAAGTACAGGGATAGCTTACAAGGCCAGCTAAAATTAGATCGACACAACACACAACTTTACAACAAATATAAAGAAGAAAAGAAACGCGTTAAGGATAAGCTTCACAAGGCAAAAAAGACATACTATCATAATAAATTCCGCCAAAGTAAAGGCAACTCGTCACAAATGTGGAGTAATATTAGAGGTATAGTGCCTAACAATAAACCTAATAACAACATCATCACTAACGAAGATATTAATGACAAGGCGGAGGATTTTAACAACTACTTTGCTAACGTAGGAAGAGAAACTTTTGAGAGGTGCAAAAATGACTCTACTAACAATAATACTAACTCAGACAACGTACGAGTAACTCATGACACTATTGATAACTTAGACACAAATAACTTCTTCAGACCTAAACCAGTTGATGTTGAGACTGTAATTCTAACGATATCCAAACTAAAGGAGACCAAAGCTGTAGGTAGCGATGGCATTTCTTTAAATTTCATAAAAGACAGCCTTTTTGTTACAGCCTTCTACCTAACATGCATATTCAACACCTCAATAGCTACAGGTAAATTTCCCACCCATGGAAACATGCCATTGTTGTCCTGATTTTTAAAGGAGGGATAGCAATATCAACTCCAATTACAGACCTATATCTCTCCTCCTGTAATATCAAAGGTCTTAGAAAAATTGTAGCTAAGCAACTTTCTGACCACCTAGAAGGGAATGCTTTACTTTCTAACTCTCAACACGGATTCAGGCCGGAGCTATCTACTGAAACTGCTCTCACAGTAATATCCAATAATGTATATAGTAACCTAGATAACAAGAGAATTACTCTGATAACTTTATGTGACTTATCGAAGGCATTCGACAGTGTTAACCACGACATTTTACTGCAGCGATGCCTTAAACTACGTATAGACCCTTTCTGGATCCAAGACTACCTATCAAACAGAACTCAATCAGTCCGGCTAAACAATCACATATCACCCAAATCCTTAATAACACATGGAGTCCCACAAGGCTCTATCCTTGGCCCTATTCTTTTACTATTTTTGTTAATGATATCTCAGATCACATCAGCGACTGTATACTGGTTCAGTACGCAGATGACACACAGTTTATCCACAGTGACAACATTAATAACATAGACCAGCTAATAACCAGAGCTAAAGTAACACTGTCGAATGCCAAGACTTACTTCCTAAAAAGTGGCCTTATGTTGAATTCTAACAAAACCCAATTTATATTTATCGGCACACGGCAACTGTTATCGAGCTTACCAGATGATATGACCATCAACTTTGACGGAAGTGATATACCAATAAGCAAACATGTTAAAATATTGGGTGTTTACTTTGACAAGTACATGACGTTCGACACACACATACATCAACTCAACCAAAAAGTAATAGGGGTTATAATGTTCATAAACAGAATTAAGGACATATTTGATAAGGACACCAGAGTGATTGTTATCAAGACACTAGTGTTAAGTCTAATCAATTACGGACTAAAAATATGGGGCAACACCAATGAGACCCTCATGCAGCGAGTGCAAAACTGCAAAACTTCGCTGCCAATGTTGCTGCTGGGGCTACAAAAGACGCGACCGTGCTACTCCTGTGTTACAAGAACTAAAGTGGATAAAGATGAAAGAAAAAGTGAAATTCGATCAGTGCATAATGGTGTATAAAGTGACCCATAAATATTATCCTGAGTGGCTACTAAACTTACCATATGTAACACAAATTAACGAACTTGTAACGAGACAAAACGGAGACCTATTTATCCCAAGAGTGAGAACAGACAATGGTGCGCGGTCACTATTAGTAAGTGGACCAAGAGCATGGAACAAGCTCCCCCCTAATATAAAAGAACTCCCGTCACTCACGAGCTTCAAGAAAGCCCTAACTATTCACGCTCTTCAAGGAGGCTTTTGCTAAAGAACGCGTGAAGGACATAATATACACTTATCTCGTACATATGTATTATATCTAGCAAGTTCCTATATATGATATCCCATGTAAATATTTAGTAATTAAGATAAAAGATTAGTTAAAGAAAGTCTTATATATGATATCTGTACTACATGTAAAGTATTTAGTAATTAAGAGAAAAGCCATTGTACATTGTACTTTAATGGAATAAAGCATTCTGATTCTGATTCTGATTCTTACTGCCATCTGCTGACTCTCTCTCTCTCCTTTTTTTGTCTAGTCTTCTTTTATTCCGCTCACCTATCTTCTAATTTACTCCTGCTTATGTTCATTCTCTCCCAGTTTTAATTCTACGTTTTCATCTTTTTTTCCTTTTTCATCTTTCAGTTTTTTCTATTCATCGTTTTTTTCAATTTTTTCCTTTTTTTTCCTTTTCGTCTTTCATTACTTTTTTCTCCTCATTTTTTATTGTTTTTTCTGACGTTCTTCGTTTTACATTCTGCTCAAATTTAACGGTTTCCCATTGATTTTCTTTTTTTGATTCTCCGTTTTCCTTCTTCCTTTTCCTCTTCTACTTCCTTCCAGTCCTCACGCTCTTCTTCTTCCTCTTTATCCTATTCCTAATTTTGCTTTTTATCTTTTCTCTTTTTTTCTCTTCCCTCTCATTTTTTCTTAATTATGCTTTTACATCTTTTCTCTCCCACGTCTATCTCAATCTACTCTTTCAATCACTTCCTCTTCCTCTTCTACTTCCTTCTAAGCATACAGGCAAGAGCATTCTAATACCTTTCATTTAAATATAGTTTTAAAACAGGTGGTCGTTCAGACAACTCCTTACATAACGTTTCTTGTTCTGAGGTGCAACACGACCCCACTATCCCTGCCTAAGGTTTTTTGTAAGACAATATTTTCTATTTTTTCATTTGAAATATAAGATAAGAAATGTAAGCACACACATGCGTCCAAACACTCCCCACAGATGCGACACTCTTGAACAATTTGTTCCGTAGAAGTGGCACCGTTCCATGGGATGCGTTCCTCTGCATGGTGATTTTAGTCAGCTGGCGAGCCGTTCCTCTCAGTGTGATTGTGGTGCTTCTTGGCACTCCTCAGTCTCTGTTATCACCAGTCAGCGACAGTTACTGTTCAGCGGGTGTTGAGAAATGCACCGGAATGTACGTCACCTGTACGTCGCTGAACATTTGAGTTTGATCACGACGCTGTGTACTCGCCCGGTGCTCACAGAAACTCGCCACCACTCGGCTTTGCGCCTCTCTTGGCGCGACTTCTGCTGCGGGAGTTGGTGCCCCGATGTGTCTGTCCCTCGTAGAAATGCCTTGTTTCGTATCTTGGCGGGACGTGGCTGCTGGCGTTGTGCTGGCGGTGCTGTGAGTGGCGGCTGTTGGTGTAGTTGTGTGCAGCATACCAGCCACTGTTTTGCTGGAAGGAGTCGTTGCTCCGCTGTGCCGGCCTCTCGAGGTGCCGAGGTGCGCCACGCAGCGAGTTAGAGGCGGATCTAACGGGCTGCTGGTGAGGCCTCGAGGTAAAGTTGGGAGGCTGAGTGACTTGGAGCGGCGCGGCGTATCTGAAGGTGTCGTGGCCACGGTACACCTCACGTTCCTTAACGGGGGCGCGGAGGTTACCAAGGTTGAAGGGCACGTGTCTTGGACAGGTGGACCGTGGCATCTTTTCTTTCTTCAGGATACCTTTAGGAGACTTCCCTTCAGTAGTGGTATTCATTTGTGCACAGCGAGCTGCTCCAACTGTTTGCTGGTGTCGTGTGTTGTGTTTCTTTACCGCGTCCTTTGCTGACCCTTTCTGTGGCTTCACTGTTCTCTCCTTTCGCCTGTCCAGCTCAGGACGAATGCTGGAGAGACGGAAGCCATACCTGAAGTAGTCGTAGCCACAGTACAGCTCACGATCCTTGACGAAAGTGTTCAGGTTCTGGAAGTTAAAGCGCACACATTTATGAGCGGTGCTGGCCGTCTTTCCTTTCTTGAGGATCCCTGTGAGATGTTGTGGCTCATTGATTTTGTTGGCTGAATCTGTTGCTTCCTCTGTTACTGTTTTCTGAGCCTGTGGCAGTCTGTTTACTGCTTCCTTTGTTGGCTCTTCCTGTGGCTCCACTGCTCTCTCCTTTAGGCTTTTCAGCTCAGGACGAATGCTGGAGAGAGGGAAGCCATACTTGCAGTAGTCGTAGGCACAGTACAGCTCACGAATTTTGACGAAAGTGTTCAGGTTTTGGAAGTTGAACCTGATAGTTTTCTTGACCGGGGTTTGAGATGCATCCCGCTGTTTGAAGCTGCTGATAAGGGGCATCTTTTCCGGTGGGCCGGTAACGGCCTTGCTCCTGCTGGAAGGAGCGTCCCCAGCCGTGCCTTGGTGCCCGGAGGGGAGCTCATCGTATACCTCCTTTATTTTCTCTCTCTTGACCATGTGCAGAGTAATTACGAGAGTGTGAACCCTCTTGCCATGGCTCTCCAATTGCGTGCAGTCTTTTTGTGCGACTGTTGTATCATCCACTGGCTTGTGGACCTTCTCTCTCTTCACCAAGTGGATTATGATGATGAGAGTTTGACGCCTCTTGCCAGTGGCCTCCTTTTCGCCCTTCCCCACCACCCCATCAGCATCCAGCAGGGTGTCGGAGGGGATCTCCTCCTCCACCACTGAGAGAGGCTGAGCAGCCTTCTTCAGGCAGACCAGGGCCTGTTGCCCTGCATCGGCCTGGGCACCCGCGTTTTCGGTTTCCTCGACGATGTCGTCAGGTTCCTCGGAGGGGCTGCGGCGCTTCCGCCTGGCGAAGAGCCAGCCGAAGCACCCGCAGCACCAAGACTTCTTCACTTGTTTTTGCTGAGTCATTTTAATGTAAATGAACAATCTTTAGCAGGAACGTGCAGGTCATCAACTCTGCCTCTTCTGGGATGGCTTCTCCTCGTCGTGTGCCGCCTTGGCTAAACCGACCACTGGCGGGGACGCTCAAAGAAAAGGCTGAAAGTGTAACGCTGGGGCGATGGGACGTAATGCAGGTGACGAAATGTTGCTGGGAGTAGTGCGCCCATCCCACGCCCACGCCCTCATGCTCCTCCTGACACCCACACCAACCCACACAACTCCCTCATCCCTGGCCGAATGATTGCTACCAGTATTACGCCCATGCCAACCCCGCACCCACGCCCTCATGCCACCCACACCAACCCACACAACCCACTCCCTCATCCCTGGCCGAATGATTGCTACCAGTATTACGCCCATGCCAACCCCGCACCCACGCCCTCATGCCACCCACACCAACCCACACGACCCACTCCCTCATCCCTGGCCGAATGATTGCTACCAGTATTACGCCCATGCCAACCCCGCACCCACGCCCTCATGCCACCAACACCAACCCACACAACCCACTCCCTCATCCCTGGCCGAATGATTGCAACAAGTATTACGCCCATGCCAACCCCGCACCCACGCCCTCCTAGCTCCTTCTACTCACACCAACCCTCATAATTCATCCCCTCACCTTCACCTAAACCTGCCGGCGCCGTAACACACATCTCGTCACACCGAGAAGCCGCCGTGAGCTGGGACTGGCCGCATCGTGCCCACCTTACCCAATGAACCACTCGGCCGAAAATTCTTGCCACAAGCCCAGCAAGAACTTCGTATTATTAATCTTACAAGAATAATAACATGTCACACAAGTATATTTCCCTTATATTGATTATTGGCAATGAAGGGAGGCGTACAAAATATTTACAGTTACAAATATTTAGCTGCTGCAACAATACGATTTCTCGGGTAGTTTTTTTCTTCTGAATTTTCACAGATGACGCGTTCAGCGGCGTGAGGCTTTGTTAACTACTGGATCGTCCCGCCTTGCCCTCCAGGAGCCTTGGTGATGGATTTGTCTCTTGTTAGCATTGAACTACACACACACACACACACACACACACACACACACACACACACACACACACACACACACACACACACACACACACACACACCCACCTCTCACTCCCCCCTTCTCTCTCTCTCTCTCTCTCTCTCTCTCTCTCTCTCTCTCTCTCTCTCTCTCTCTCTCTCTCTCTCTCTCTCTCTCTCTCTCTCTCTCTCTCTCTCTCTCTCTCTCTCTCTCTCTCTCTCTTTTTTTGTCTAGTCTGCTTTTATTCCGCTCACCCATCTTCTAATTTACTCCTGCTTATGATCATTCTCTCCCAGTTTTAATTCTACGTTTTCATCTTTTTTTTTTTCATTTTTCATCTTCCACTCTTTTCTATTCATCGTTTTTTTTCTCCATTTTTTCCCTTTTTTCCTCTTTCCTTTTTTATTATGTTTTTTTCATTTTTTTTCTGACGGTCTTTGCAATACATTCTGCTCAAATTAAACTGTTTCCCATTGATTTTCCTTTTTTGATTCTCCTTTTTCCTTCTTCCTTTTCCTCTTCTACTTTTTTCCAGTCCTCACTCTGTTCTACTTCCTCATTACCCTACTCCAAATTTTCCTTTTAATCTTGTTCTTTTTTTCTTCCTTTCATTTCTTTTTTTATTTTCCTTTAACACTTTTTCTCTCCCACGTCAACCTTCTCAATCTCCTCTTTCAATCACTTCCTCTTCCTCTTCTACTTCCTTCTACTCCTGACTCGCCTCTTCTTCTTCCTCATTATCCTACGCCAACTTTGCTTTTTATCTCATATCTTTTTTTTCTTCCATCTCAATCTCCTCTTTCTCCTCATCTTTCAATCACTTCCTCTTCCTCTTCTACTTTCTTCCAGACCTCACGCTCTTCCTTCTCATTATCGTACTCCAAATTTTGCTTTGAATCTTTTTTTTCATCCCTTTCATTTTTTTTTTATGTTGCCTTTACACATTTTTTTCTCGCACGTCAATCTTCTCAATCTCCTCTTTCTCCTCCTCTTTCAATCACTTCCTCTTCCTCTTCCTCTTCCTCTTCTACTTTCTTCCAGTCGTCACGATCTTCTGCTTCCTCATTATCTTACTCCAAATTTTGCTTCTAATCTTTTTTTTTCCTGCCTACCCTCTCATTTTTAATTTGGCTCACATCTTTTCTCCCGCGCGGCCATTCTCCAAGCCCTCTTCTAGTTCCTCATTATCTCAATCTAAATTTTGTCATCCATTTTGTTTTTTTTCCTTTCATCTCTTCCTCTTACTCCTCCTCCCCAACCGTGTTTTTACTTATCCTTCCTTTTATTTCGTTTTTTCAGCCTTATTCGTATATTTTTTTATCCTTCTTCTTTTCTGTTTGTATCGTCTGTTTTGTCTTTTTTGTCTTTCCATTTTATTGTTTTTGCCTTTCATCTTCCTCCTTCCTCCTATTTCATTTCTGTATATTATTATTTTTTGCTACTACTTCCTCGTTTTCCCTTTCCTGCGTTTTTACATTCTCATAATATTAATCTTCCCAATTTCTACCCATTTAAATACTCTCTTTTGTTTCTCTTCTTTCCCATCCGTGTTTAGTTTCTCCTTTTTATTGTTTTCTTCCAACTTTTTCTATTTCTTTTCATATCCTCTTACTTTTTCATATATTCTAAGTCTTATTTCGCCTCTTATCCCTTCTCCCTACTCTGCCTTGCTTTAATTCTTCCATTGCCTTCCTCGTAACTTCCTTTTTGTATCCTCTACGTTCTTTGAGTTTTAATTCCTTGACATTTTTTCTTCCACTTCCTTCTCCCGTTTTCTTGTTCATCTTCTTGTTTCGTGTTTGCATATTTTGTTTTCACCTCATCTAATATTTTTTTCCTTTACTTTTCTTCTCCGTTCCTCTTCTTTTCCTTCTTTTCTTCCTCTTATTCCTTCAAAACTCTCACTTACTCATACTTATTATTTCCATATTTCTCCTTCTCTTCTTTTTTTCTACTCAAAAACTTTCCTTCGATATTTGGGTTCCCCTTTTATCATTTTCCTCCTATTCTCTTCCTCTTTTGCAGTAGTGGTGGTGATGGATGGGTGGGGGGCGGCTGTATGGTAGTTCTGGCGGTTGAAGTGCCTGCCATGATGGTATTAATGGTAGTTATCCAAGTGGTGGGTGATTAGTAGTGGTGGTAGCGGCGGTGTTCGTTATAATGTTGTTGGTAGGTATGCCTATTTTGAATTTGAATCTGCGGGTTTGATGTACCATGTTTCACTGACTATTCTTCCAGTGTGTGTGTGTGTGTGTGTGTGTGTGTGTGTGTGTGTGATCGCGTATTCCCGTTCTGTGTCACATTTTTGCACAGCTCTCCTCCGCCCCGCCCTTCTCGTGGCCTGACAGCCAATCACACAGCAGAGCCGCGTGTGGGATTTGGATGGGGCAGTGTCACGAGTTGCGTCCCACAAGGGTCGGTGCTGGGTCCTCTGCCTTTTATTATTTTCATCAATGACTTGGACACAGGAATTAGTAGTGATGTCAGTAAGTTCGCAGATGATACCAAGATCGGTAGAGTAATCCAATCAGACAGGGCCGCTAGGGTTCTCCAGGATGAGCTTGACAGACTATATGATTGGGCGGGGAAGTGGCAGATGGAATTCAATGTCGGGAAGTGTAGCATTTTGAGTGTAGGTAGGAATAACTCCTCACACAATTACTCCTTAAATGACACTCCTCTAAACAGGTCCGGGCGTGAGAGAGACTTAAGCTACGGTCACACTTGCTATTGTTAACGCAAGCCTGGCTTTTGTTTTCGTTGGCTTGCCAGCGATACGCAACAGTCTGGTCACACCACATGCAAAGTCCGCTAGCTAGCTAGCTAGCGGATCATATCATAACAACACTAGCCGCTATGGAGGAAGCACTTCTTGGATTCGCTCTGTCCACAATTACTCTTGCCACTTGTTTTGTAGCCAGTGAGGACTTAAAGAAGAAAAGAAAAGTGAAACGAAAGTGGATAAGACCATGGCTGGCAAGTGTGTTCGCTCTTGCTCTTGCTCTTGCTGTACAGGTGACCCGTTAGAAAGTCACCGAGGTCAAATAAGAAATGAATATTATATTTCCATTAAAGAAAAAAAATACATTTGGAAATTTTCTTGTATTGTCGTCTAGCTTTTATATTACGCATTTAAAGTCCCTCCCCAAAAAAGAAATGGAATATTTTTTGATTGCATGTATGCTGAATAAACGATAGTTTCTTATTCCCTTCCATTCGGCTACCGCTGCCGCCAGCAGTACGGCCAGTGAAAACGGTCCGTATCGATAGCTCAAAGCAGCCGATATCATTAGCTCGTGCAGCGCAAATGGCTGGCCGATCAAGCCGTACCGCTGGATCCAGCGATATCAGTAGCTAGTGTGACCGCACCTTTAGGAGTCCTAGTGAGCGATGACCTCCGTCCTAGGGCTCAATGCATTCAGGCTAAAAATCGGGCCATCAGAGTACTTGGTTTCATCTCAAGGAGCGTAAGCAATAGGAGCGCTGAAGTCATCCTCAAACTTTGCTTAGCATTAGTTAGACCTCATCTCGATTATGCAGTTCAGTTCTGGTCCCCCACTATAGAATGGATATCAAGATGTTAGAATCTGTACAGAGGAGGATGACAAAGATGATTCAGGGGGTGAGAAACTTGCCTTATGAAGACAGGCTGAAGCATTTAAATCTACACTTTCTAGAAAGGCGAAGGTTGCTAGGAGACTTGATCGAAGTCTACAAATGGATGAAGGGCTTTAATAGAGGGGATGTCAATAAGATTTTGATAGTAAAAGAGCCAGGTAGGACGCGTAGCAATGGTTTTAAGTTAGACAAATTCAGATTCAACAAAGACATAGGCAGAATTGGTTCACCAGGAGAGTGGTGGACGAATGGAACAGGCTTGGGAGCCATGTTGTGGGTGCCAATACCGTAGATACATTCAAGAAGAGGTTGGATACATTCAGGGATGGTGAGGTAAGGTGGGGTTGAGTGTACAGGAGCTGCCTTGTAGAGGCCAACCGTCCTCTTGTAGACTCCTTACGTTCTTATGTTCTTATGTTCTAATGTTCCATTGCCCGTAAAATTCGTCAAGTTCATCTGTCTTTCAACATAAAAAGGTCGAAGATACATAAGTGTGTACTATGTGGACGTATTTTTTTATTATTCTTTCATTTGATTTTGTTCGACTTTGATTAAATCCTGTCAGTGAAGAAATAGAACGGCCAGACTGATGTGTTGACATCATCACTTGATGTGAGAGAGAGAGAGTTTTGTGGAGCGATTTTCAGGTGGATGTAAACAATTTTGTTAGCAAAATTTTGACATGTTGCTTTATTGATGAAGGAGTTATTGTCAAGTCGGAGAACAGATTTGGCACGATTCTTGGCATAAATGTGAAGACCATTATTAGCAAAAGTTCTAGGGCTCCGGCACCTTCTGTGAGCTGCCTCAATCGTTGATAGCACGCGAACAAGCGTGACTAAACCAGGGAATTTTTACATGATAAATGAATAACGCGGAATGTGTGGCTCCATCCCGATCTCACCTCCGTCACGCTCTGGGCACGCGTCTCAGACCTGGAAGCTATAATCATTCCGCAGAGAAAGAGAAAATAAAACTCAGCTCATCACACTGAGCTGAAGCATAATGGCAAGAGCATTCTAATACCTTTCATTTAAATATAGTTTTAAAACAGGTGGTCGTTCAGACAACTCCTTACATAACGTTTCTTGTTCTGAGGTGCAACACGACCCCACTATCCCTGCCTAAGGTTTTTTGTAAGAAAATATTTTCTATTTTTTCATTTGAAATATAAGATAAGAAATGTAAGCACACACATGCGTCCAAACACTCCCCACAGATGCGACACTCTTGAACAATTTGTTCCGTAGAAGTGGCACCGTTCCATGGGATGCGTTCCTCTGCATGGTGATTTTAGTCAGCTGGCGAGCCGTTCCTCTCAGTGTGTTTGTGGTGCTTCTTGGCACTCCTCAGTCTCTGTTATCACCAGTCAGCGACAGTTACTGTTCAGCAGGTGTTGAGAAATGCACCCGGAATGTACGTCACCTGTACGTCGCTGAACATTTGAGTTTGATCACGACGCTGTGTACTCGCCCGGTGCTCACAGAAACTCGCCACCACTCGGCTTTGCGCCTCTCTTGGCACGACCTCTGCTGCGGGAGTTGGTGCCCCGATGTGTCTGTCCCTCGTAGAAATGCCTTGTTTCGTATCTTGGCGGGACGTGGCTGCTGGCGTTGTGCTGGCGGTGCTGTGAGTGGCGGCTGTTGGTGTAGTTGTGTGCAGCATACCAGCCACTGTTTTGCTGGAAGGAGTCGTTCCTCCGCTGTGTCGGCCTCTCGAGGTGCCGAGGTGCGCCACGCAGCGAGTTAGAGGCGGATCTAACGGGCTGCTGGTGAGGCCTCGAGGTAAAGTTGGGAGGCTGGTGACTTGGAGCGGCGCGGCGTATCTGAAGGTGTCGTGGCCACGGTACACCTCACGTTCCTTAACGGGGGCGCGGAGGTTACCAAGGTTGAAGCACACATGTCCTGGACAGGTGGACCGTGGCATCTTTTCTTTCTTCAGGATACCTTTAGGAGACTTCCCTTCAGTAGTGGTATTCATTTGTGCACAGCGAGCTGCTCCAACTGTTTGCTGGTGTCGTGTGTTGTGTTTCTTTACCGCGTCCTTTGCTGACCCTTTCTGTGGCTTCACTGTTCTCTCCTTTCGCCTTTCCAGCTCAGGACGAATGCTGGAGAGAGGGAAGCCATACCTGAAAGTCGTAGCCACAGTACAGTTCACGATCCTTGACGAAAGTGTTCAGGTTCTGGAAGTTAAAGCGCACACATTTATGAGCGGTGCTGGCCGTCTTTCCTTTCTTGAGGATCCCTGTGAGGTGTTGTGGCTCATTGATTTTGTTGGCTGAATCTGTTGCTTCCTCTGTTACTGTTTTCTGAGCCTCTGGCAGTTTGTTTACTGCTTCCTTTGGTGGCTCTTCCTGTGGCTCCACTGCTCTCTCCTTTAGGCTTTTCAGCTCAGGACGAATGCTGGAGAGAGGGAAGCCATACTTGCAGTAGTCGTAGGCACAGTACAGCTCACGAATTTTGACGAAAGTGTTCAGGTTTTGGAAGTTGAACCTGATAGTTTTCTTGACCGGAGTTTGAGATGCATCCCGCTGTTTAAAGCTGCTGATAAGGGGCATCTTTTCCGGTGGGCCGGTAACGGCCTTGCTCCTGCTGGAAGGAGCGTCCCCAGCCATGCCTTGGTGCCCGGAGGGGAGCTCATCGTATACCTCCTTTATTTTCTCTCTCTTGACCATGTGCAGAGTAATTACGAGAGTTTGAACCCTCTTGCCATGGCTCTCCAATTGCGTGCAGTCTTTTTGTGCGACTGTTGTATCATCCACTGGCTTGTGGACCTTCTCTCTCTTCACCAAGTGGATTATGATGATGAGAGTCTGACGCCTCCTGCCAGTGGCCTCCTTTTCGCCCTTCCCCACCACCCCATCAGCATCCAGCAGGGTGTCATATGGTTTCATCTGCTCCTCATTATCGATGTGCTTTCATCTGCTCATCAATATCGAGGTGCTATCATCTGCTCCTCAATATCGATATGCTTTCATCTGCTCCTCATTATCGATATGCTTTCATCTGCTCCTTAATATCGAGGTGCTTTCATCTGCTCCTCAATATCGAGGTGCTTTCACCTGCTCCTCAATATCAAGGTGCTTTCACCTGTTCCTCAATATCAAGGTGCTTTCACCTGCTCCTCAGTATCAAGGTGCTTTCAACTGCTCCTCAATATCAAGGTACTTTCACCTGCTCCTCAATATCAAGGTGCTTTCACCTGCTCCTCTATATCGAGGTGCTTTCACCTGCTCCTCAATATCAAGGTGCTTTCACATGCTCCTCAATATCAAGGTGCTTTCACCTGCTCCTCAATATCAAGGTGCTTTCACCTGCTCCTCAATATCAAGGTGCTTTCACCTGCTCCTCAATATCGATGTGCTTTCACCTGCTCCTCAATATCGAGGTGCTTTCATCTGTTCCTCAACATCGAGGTGATTTCATCTGCTCCTCAATATCGAGGTGCTTTTATCTGCTCCTCAATATCAATGTGCTTTCAACTGCTCCTCAATATCGAGGTGATTTCATCTGCTCCTCAATATCGATGTGCTTTCATCTGCTCCTCAATATCGATGTGTTTTCATCTGCTCCTCAATATCGAGGTGCTTTCATCTGCTCCTCAATATCAAGGTGCTTTCATCTGCTCCTCAGTATGGAGGAGCCATCACCTGCTCCTCAATATCGAGGTGCTTTCATCTGCTCGTCAATATCGAGGTTCTATCATCTGCTCCTCAATATCGAGGTGATTTCATCTGCTCCTCAATATCGATGTGGTTTCAACTGCTCCCCAATATCGATGTGCTTTCACCTGCTCTTCAATATCGAGGTGCTTTCATCTGCTCCTCAATATCGATGTGTTTTCATCTGCTCCTCAATATCGATGTGCTTTCATCTGCTTATCAATATCGAGGTGCTATCATCTGCTCCCAAATATCGATGTGCTTTCATCTGCTTATCAATATCGAGGTGCTTTCATCTGCTCCTCAATATCGAGCTGGTGTCATCTGCTCATCAGTATCGAGGTGCTATCATCTGCTCCTCAATATCGATATGCTTTCATCCGCTCCTCAATATCGAGGTGCTTTCATCTGCTCCTCATTATCGATGTGCTTTCATTTGCTCCACAATATCGATATGCTATCATCTGCTGATCAATATCGAGGTGCTATCATCTGCTCCCCAACATCGATGTACTTTCATCTGCTCATGAATATCGATGTGCTTTCATCTGCTCATCAATATCGAGATCCTTTCATCTGCTCATCAATATCGAAGTGCTATCATCTGCTCCTCAATATCGATATGCTTTCATCTGCTCCTCAATATCGAGATGCTTTCATCTGCTCATCAATATCAAGGTGCTATCATCTGCTCCTCAATATCGATATGGTTTCATCTGCTCCTCATTATCGATGTGCTTTCATCTGCTCCTCAATATCGATATGCTTTCATCTGCTCCTCATTATCGATATGCTTTCATCTGCTCCTTAATATCGTGGTGCTTTCATCTGCTCCTCAATATCGAGGTGCTTTCACCTGCTCCTCAATATCAAGGTGCTTTCACCTGCTCCTCAATATCAAGGTGCTTTCACCTGCTCCTCAGTATCAAGGTGCTTTCAACTGCTCCTCAATATCAAGGTGCTTTCACCTGCTCCTCAATATCAAGGTGCTTTCACCTGCTCCTCTATATCGAGGTGCTTTCACCTGCTCCTCAATATCAAGGTGCTTTCACATGCTCCTCAATATCAAGGTGCTTTCACCTGCTCCTCAATATCAAGGTGCTTTCACCTGCTCCTCAATATCAAGGTGCTTTCACCTGCTCCTCTATATCGAGGTGCTTTCATCTGCTCATCAATATCGAGGTGCTTTCATCAACTCCTTAATATCGAGGTGCTTTCATCTGCTCCTCAATATCAAGGTGCTTTCATCTACTCCTTAATATCAAGGTGCTTTCATCTGCTCCTCAATATCGAGGTGCTTTCATCTGCTCATCAATATCGAGATGCTATCATCTGCTCCTCAATATCTATGTGCTTTCATCTGCTCCTCAATATCGAGGTGGTATTATGTGCTCCTCAATATCGAGATGCTTTCATCTCCTTCTCAACACTGAGGTGCTTTCATCTGCTCCTCAGTATCAAGGTGCTTTCATCTCCTCCTCAACATCGAGGTGCTTTCACCTGTTCCTCAATATCGAGGTGCTATCAGTTGCTCGTCAATATCGAGGTGCTTTAATCTGCTCCTCAATATCGATGCGCTTTCACCTGCTCCTAAATATCGAGGTCCTTTCATCTGCTCCTCAATATCAAGGGTCTTTCAACTGCTCCTCAATATCAAGATGCTTTCATCTGCTCCTCAATATCGAGGGACTTTCAACTGCTCCTCAATATCAAGATGCTTTCATCTGCTCCTTAATATCGATGTGCTTTCATCTTCTGATCAATATCGAGGTGCTTTTATCTGCTCTTCAATATCGATGTGCTTTCATCTGCTTATCAATATAGAGGTGCTATCATCTGCTCCTCAATATCGATGTGCTTTCATCTGCTTATCAATATCGAGGTGCTTTCATCTGCTCCTCAATATCGAGGTGCTTTCATCTGCTCATCAGTATCGAGGTGCTATCATCTGCTCCTCAATATCGATATGCTTTCATCCGCTCCTCAATATCGAGGTGCTTTCATCTGCTCCTCATTATCGATGTGCTTTCATATGCTCCACAATATCGATATGCTATCATCTGCTGATCAATATCGAGGTCCTATCATCTGCTCCCCAATATCGATGTACTTTCATCTGCTCATGAATATTGATGTGCTTTCATCTGCACATCAATATCGATATCTTTCATCTGCTCCTCAATATCGATTTGCTTTCACCTGCTCCTCAATATCGAGGTGCTTTCATCTGTTCCTCAACATCGAGGTGCTTCTATCTGCTCCTCAATATCGATATGGTTTCAACTGCTCCTCAATATCGAGGTGCTTTCATCTGCTCCTCAATATCAAGGTGCTTTCATCTGCTCCTCAATATCTATGTGCTTTCATCTGCTCCTCAATATCGAGGTGCTTTCATCTGCTCCTCAATATCGAGGTGCTTTCATCTGCTCCTCAATATCGAGGTGCTTTCATCTGCTCCTCTATATCAGGTGCTTTCATCTGCTCCTCAATATCGGTGCTTTCACCTGCTCCTCAATATCAGGTGCTTTCATCTGCTCCTCAATATGGAGGTGCTTTCATCTGCTCCTCAATATCGAGGTGCTTTCATCTGCTCCTCAATATCAAGGTGCTTTCATCTGCTCCTCAATATCAAGGTGCTTTCATCTGCTCCTCAATATCAAGGTGCTTTCACCTTCTCCTCAATATCAAGATGCTTTCATCTGCTCCTCAATATCGATGTGCTATCATCTGCTGATCAATATCGAAGTGCTATCATCTGCTCCTCAATGTCGATATGCTTTCATCTGCTCTACAATATCGATGTGTTTTCATGTGCTCCCACATATCGAGGTCCTTTCATCTGCTCCTCAATATCTATGTGCTTTTATCTGCTCCTCAGTATCGAGGTTCTTTCTACTGCTCCTCAATATAGATTTGCTTTCATCTGCTCCTCAATATCGAGGTGATTTCATCTGCTCCTCAATATCGATGTGCTTTCACCTGCTCCTCAATATCGAGGTGCTTTCATCTGCTCCTCAATATCGAGGTGCTTTCATCTGCTCCTCAATATCGATGTGCTTTCATCTGCTCCTCAATATCGAGGTGCTATCATCTGCTCCTCAATGTCGAGGAGCTTTCATCTCTTCCTCAATAACGAGGTGCTTTCATTTGCTCCTCAATATCGAGGTGCTTTCATCTGCTCCTCAATATCGAGGTGCTTTCACCTGCTCCTCAATATCGAGGTGCTTTCATCTGCTCCTCAATATCGATGTGCTTTCATCTGCTCCTCAATATCGGGGTCCTTTCATCTGCTCCTCAATATCGGGGTCCTTTCATCTGCTCCTCAATATCGAGGTGCTTTCATCTGCTCCTTAATATCGATGTGCTTTCATCTGGTCCTCAATATCAAGGTGCTTTCATCTGCTCCTCAATATCGAGGTGCTTTCATCTGCTCCTCAATATCGATGTGCTTTCATCTGCTCCTCAATATCGAGGTGCTTTCATCTGCTCCTCAATATCGATGTGCTTTCATCTGCTCCTCAATATCGAGGTGCTTTCATCTGCTCCTCAATATCGATATGCTTTCATCTTCTCAATATCGAGTGCTTTCATCTGATCCTCAATATCGATGTGCTTTCATCTGCTCCTCAATATCGAGGTGCTTTCATCTGCTCCTCAATATCGATGTGCTTTCATCTGCTCCTCAATATCGAGGTGCTTTCATCTGCTCCTCAATATCGAGGTGCTTTCATCTGCTCCTCAATATCGATGTGTTTTCATCTGCTTCTCAATATCGAAGTGCTATCATCTGCTGATCAATATCGAGGTGCTATCATCTGCTCCCCAGTATCGTTGTGCTTTCATCTACTCATCAATATCGAGGTGCTTTCATCTGCTCCTCAATATCGAGGTGCTTTCACCTGCTCCTCTATATCGAGGTGCTTTCATATGCTCCTCAGTATCAAGGTGCTTTCATCTGCTCCTCAATATCAATTTGCTTTTATCTGCTCCTCAATATCGATGTGCTTTCATGTACTCCTCAATATCAAGGTGCTTTCATTTGCTCCTCAATATGAAGGTGCTTTCACTTTCTCCTCAATATGGAGGCGCTATCATCTGCTGCTCAATATTGAGGTGATTTTATCTGTTCCTCAATATCGATGTGGTTTCATCTGCTCCTCAATACCGATGTGCTTTCATCTACTCCTTAATATCAAGGTGCTTTCCTTTGCTCCTCAATATCGAGGTGCTTTCATCTGCTCATCAATATCGATGCTTTCATCTGCTCCTCAATATCGAGTGCTTTCATCTGCTCCTCAATATCGAGTGCTTTCATCTGCTCCTCAATATCGAGGTGCTTTCATCTGCTCCTCAATATCGAGTTGCTTTCATCTGCATCTCCATAACAAGGTGCTTTCATCTGCTCCTCAATATCGATGTGCTATCATCTGCTCCTCAATATCGAGTGCTTTCATCTGCTCCTCAATATCAGGTGCTTTCATCTGCTCCTCAATATCGAGGTGCTTTCATCTGCTCCTCAATATCGAGTGCTTTCATCTGCTCCTCAATATCGAGTGCTTTCATCTGCTCCTCAATATCGAGGTGCTTTCATCTGCTCCTCAATATCGATATGCTTTCATCTGCTCCTCAATATCGAGGTGCTTTCATCTGCTCCTCAATATCGAGGTGCTTTCATCTGCTCCTCAATATCGAGGTGCTTTCATCTGCTCCTCAATATCAAGGTGCTTTCATCTGCTCCTCAATATCGAGGTGCTTTCATCTGCTCCTCAATATCAAGGTGCTTTCATCTGCTCCTCAATATCGAGTGCTTTCATCTGCTCCTCAATATCGAGGTGCTTTCATCTGCTCCTCAATATCAAGGTGCTTTCATCTGCTCCTCAATATCCAGGTGCTTTCATCTGCTCCTCAATATCGAGGTGCTTTCATCTGCTCCTCAATATCAAGGTGCTTTCATCTGCTCCTCAATATCGAGGTGCTTTCATCTGCTCATCAATATCGAAGTGCTATCATCTGCTCCTCAATATCGAGGTGCTTTCATCTGCTCCTCAATATCGAGGTGCTTACATCTGCTCCTCAATATCGAGGTGCTTTCATCTGCTCCTCAATATCGAGGTGCTTTCATCTGCTCCTGAATATCGAAGTGCTTTCATCTGCTCCTCAATATCAAGGTGCTTTCAACTGCTCCTCAATATCGAGGT
The DNA here is from genome assembly GCF_024679095.1 of Eriocheir sinensis. Taxonomy (NCBI): domain Eukaryota; kingdom Metazoa; phylum Arthropoda; class Malacostraca; order Decapoda; family Varunidae; genus Eriocheir; species Eriocheir sinensis. The sequence goes on along the minus strand of NW_026111543.1, from coordinate 623,532 downwards.
TCTTTCATCTGCTCCTCAATATCGAGTGCTTTCATCTGCTCCTCAATATCGAGGTGCTTTCATCTGCTCCTCAATATCGAGGTGCTTTCATCTGCTCCTCAATATCGAGGTGCTTTCATCTGCTGCTCAATATTCAGGTGCTTTCATCTGCTCCTCAATATCGAGGTGCTTTCATCTGCTCCTCAATATCGAGGTGCTTTCATCTGCTCCTCAATATCGAGGTGCTTTCATCTGCTCCTCAATATCAAGGTGCTTTCATCTGCTCCTCAATATCGAGGTGCTTTCATCTGCTCCTCAATATCGAGGTGCTTTCATCTGCTCCTCAATATCAAGGTGCTTTCATCTGCTCCTCAATATCAGGTGCTTTCATCTGCTCCTCAATATCGAGGTGCTTTCATCTGCTCCTCAATATCGAGGTGCTTTCATCTGCTCCTCAATATACAGGTGCTTTCATCTGCTCCTCAATATCGAGGTGCTTTCATCTGCTCCTCAATATCGAGGTGCTTTCATCTGCTCCTCAATATCAAGGTGCTTTCATCTGCTCCTCAATATCAAGGTGCTTTCATCTGCTCCTCAATATCGAGGTGCTTTCATCTGCTCCTCAATATCGAGGTGCTTTCATCTGATCCTCAATATCGAGGTGCTTTCATCTGCTCCTCAATATCAAGGTGCTTTCATCGGCTCCTCAATATCAAGGTGCTTACTTCTGCTACTCAATATCAAGGTGCTTTCATCTGCTCCTCAATATCGAGGTGCTTTCATCTGCTCCTCAATATCGATGTGCTTTCATCTGCTCCTCAATATCGAGGTGCTTTCATCTGCTCCTCAATATCGAGGTGCTTTCATCTGCTCCTCAATATCGAGGTGCTTTCATCTGCTCCTCAATATCTAGGTGCTTTAATCTGGTCCTGAATATCAAGGTGCTTTCATCTGCTCCTCAATATCAAGGTGCTTTCATCTGCTCCTCAATATCGAGGTGCTTTCATCTGCTCCTCAATATCGAGGTGCTTTCATCTGCTCCTCAATATCGATGTGCTTTCATCTGCTCCTCAATATCAGGTGCTTTCATCTGCTCCTCAATATCAGGTGCTTTCATCTGCTCCTCAATATCGAGTGCTTTCATCTGCTCCTCAATATCAGTGCTATCATCTGCTGCTCAACATCAAGTTTCTTTCCTCTGCTCCTCAACATCGAGGTGCTTTCATCTGCTCCTCAATATCGATGTGCTTTCATCTGCTCTTTAATATCGAGGTGCTTTCATCTGCTCCTCAATATCAAGGTGCTTTCATCTGCTCCTCAATATCAAGGTGCTTTCATCTGCTCCTCAATATCAAGGTGCTTTCATCTGCTCCTCAATATCAGGGTGCTTTCATCTGCTCCTCAATATCGAGGTGCTTTCATCTGCTCCTCAATATCAAGGTGCTTTCATCTGCTCCTCAATATCGAGTGCTTTCATCTGCTCCTCAATATCGAGTGCTTTCATCTACTCCTCAATATCGAGGTGCTTTCATCTGCTCCTCAATATCGATGTGCTTTCATCTGCTCCTCAATATCGAGGTGCTTTCATCTGCTCCTCAATATCGAGGTGCTTTCATCTGCTCCTCAATATCGAGGTGCTTTCATCTGCTCCTCAATATCGATGTGCTTTCATCTGCTCCTCAATATCCAGGTGCTTTCATCTGCTCCTCAATATCGAGGTGCTTTCATCTGCTCCTCAATATCGAGGTGCTTTCATCTGCTCCTCAATATCGAGGTGCTGTCATCTGCTCCTCAATATCAAGGTGCTTTCATCTGCTCCTCACTCTCGAGGTGCTTTCATCTGCTCCTCAATCTCGAGGTGATTTCATCTGCTCCTCAATATCGAGGTGCTTTCATCTGCTCCTCAATATCGAGGTGCTTTCATCTGCTCCTCAATATCGAGGTGCTTTCATCTGCTCCTCAATATCAAGGTGCTTTCATCTGCTCCTCAATATCGAGGTGCTTTCATCTGCTCCTCAATATCAAGGTGCTTTCATCTGCTCCTAAATATCGAGGTGCTTTCATCTGATCCTCAATATCCAGGTGCTTTCACCTGCTCCTCAATATCAGGTGCTTTCATCTGCTCCTCAATATCGAGGTGCTTTCATCTGCTCCTCAATATCGAGGTGCTTTCATCTGCTCCTCAATATCGAGGTGCTTTCATCTGCTCCTCAATATCGAGGTGCTTTCATCTGCTCCTCAATATCGAGGTGCTTTCATCTGCTCCTCAATTTCTAGGTGCTTTCACCTGCTCCTCAATATCGAGGTGCTTTCATCTGCTCCTCAATATCAGGTGCTTTCATCTGCTCCTCAATATCGAGGTGCTTTCATCTGCTCCTCAATATCGAGGTGCTTTCATCTGCTCCTCAATATCGAGGTGCTTTCATCTGCTCCTCAATATCGGTGCTTTCATCTGCTCCTCAATATCAGTGCTTTCATCTGCTCCTCAATATCGGTGCTTTCATCTGCTCCTCTATAGCAAGGTGGTTTCATCTGCTCCTAGATATCGAGGTGCTTTCATCTGCTCCTCAATATCGAGGTGCTTTCATCTGCTCCTCAATATCGAGGTGCTTTCATCTGCTCCTCAATATCGAGGTGATTTCATCTGCTCCTCAATATCGAGTGCTTTCATCTGCTCCTCAATATCGAGGTGCTTTCATCTGCTCCTCAATATCAGTGCTTTCATCTGCTCCTCAATATCGAGGTGCTTTCATCTGCTCCTCAATATCGAGGTGCTTTAATCTGCTCCTCAATATCGAGTTGCTTTCATCTGCTCCTCTATATCGAGGTGCTTTCATCTGCTCCTCAATATCGAGGTGCTTTCATCTGCTCCTCAATATCGAGGTGCTTTCATCTGCTCCTCAATATCGAGGTGCTTTCATCTGCTCCTCAATATCGAGTTCTCTCATCTGCTCCTCAATATCGAGTGCTTTCATCTGCTCCTCAATATCGAGGTGCTTTCATCTGCTCCTCCATATCGAGGTGCTTTCACCTGCTCCTCAATATCAAGGTGCTTTCATCTGCTCCTCAATATCGAGGTGCTTTCATCTGCTCCTCAATATCGAGGTGCTTTCATCTGCTCCTCAATATCGAGTGCTTTCATCTGCTCCTCAATATCAGTGCTTTCATCTGCTGCTCAATATCAGTGCTTTCATCTGCTCCTCAATATCGAGGTGCTTTCATCTGCTCCTCAATATCGAGGTGCTTTCATCTGCTCCTCAATATCAGTGCTTTCATCTGCTTCTCAATATCGAGGTGCTTTCATCTGCTCCTCAATATCGAGGTGCTTTCATCTGCTCCTCAATATCGAGGTGCTTTCATCTGCTCCTCAATATCGAGGTGCTTTCATCTGCTCCTCAATATCAGTGCTTTCATCTGTTCCTCAATATCGAGGTGCTTTCATCTGCTCCTCAATATCGATGTGCTTTCATCTGCTCCTCAATATCGAGGTGCTTTCATCTGCTCCTCAATATCGAGGTGCTTTCATCTGCTCCTAAATATCGAGGTGCTTTCATCTATGGCTCAATATCGAGGTGCTTTCATCTGCTCCTCAATATCGATGTGCTTTCATCTGCTCCTCAATATTGATGTGCTTTCACCTGCTCCTCTATATCGAGGTGCTTTCATCTGCTCCTCAATATCGATGTGCTTTCATCTGCTCCTCAATATCGATGTGCTTTCATCTGCTCCTCAATATCGAGGTGCTTTCATCTGCTCCTCAATATCGAGGTGCTTTCATCTGCTCCTCAATATCGAGGTGCTTTCATCTGCTCATCAATATCGAGGTGCTTTCATCTGCTCCTCAATATCGAGGTGCTTTCATCTGCTCATCAATATCGAGGTGCTTTCATCTGCTCCTCAATATCGAGGTGCTTTCATCTGCTCCTCAATATCGAGGTGCTTTCATCTGCTCCTCAATACCAAGGTGCTTTCATCTGCTCCTCAATATCAAGGTGCTTTCATCTGCTCCTCAATATTGTTGTGCTTTCATCTGCTCATCAATATCGAGATGCTTTCATCTGCTCCTCAATATTAAGGTGCTTTCATCTGCTCCTCAATATCAAGGTGCTTTCATCTGCTCCTCAATATTAAGGTGCTTTCATCTGCTCCTCAATATGAAGGTGCTTTCATCTGCTCCTCAATATCGAGGTGCTTTCATCTGCTCCTCAATATCGAGGTACTTTCATCTGCTCTTAAATATCGAGGTGCTTTCATCTGCTCCTCAATATCGAGGTACTTTCATCTGCTCTTAAATATCGAGGTGCTTTCATCTGCTCCTCAATATCGAGGTACTTTCATCTGCTCTTAAATATCGAGGTGCTATCATCTGCTCCTCAATATCGATGTTCTTTCATCTGCTCCTCAATTTCGAGGTGGTATCATGTGCTCCTCAATATCGAGAGGCTTTCATCTGTTCCTCAATATCGAGTTGCTTTCATCTGCTCCTCTATATCGAGGTGGTATCATGTGCTCCTCAATATCAAGGTGCTTTCATCTCCTCCTCAATATCGAGTTGCTTTCATCTGCTCCTCAATATCGAGGTGGTATCATGTGCTCCTCAATATCGAGAGGCTTTCATCTGTTCCTCAATATCGAGTTGCTTTCATCTGCTCCTCAATATCGAGGTGGTATCATGTGCTCCTCAATATCGAGTTGCTTTCATCTGCTCCTCAATATCGAGGTGGTATCATGTGCTCCTCTATATCGAGAGGCTTTCATCTGTTCCTCAATATCGAGTTGCTTTCATCTCCTCCTCAATATCGAGTTGCTTTCATCTGCTCCTCAATATCGAGGTTCTATCATGTGCTCGTCAATATCGAGGTGCTTTCATCTGCTCCTCAATATCGAGTTTCTATCATGTGCTCCTCAATATCGAGGTGCTTTCATCTGCTCCTCAATATCGAGGTGCTTGCATCTGCTCCTCAATATCGATGTGCTTTCATCTGCTCCTCAATATCGATGTGCTTTAATCTGCTCCTCAATATCGAGGTGCTTTCACCTGCTTTCCAGTATCGATATGCTTTCACCTGCTCCTTAATATCGAGGTGCTTTCATCTGCTCATCAATTTCGAGGTGCTATCATCTGCTCCCCAATATCGATTTGCTTCCATCTGCTCATCAATATCTAGGTTATATTATCTGCTTCTCAATATCGAGGTGCTTTCATCTGCTAATCAATATGGAGCTGTTTACATCTGCTCCTCAATACCAAGGTGCTTTCATCTGCTCCTCAATATGAAGGTGCTTTCATCTGCTCCTCAATATTGTTGTGCTTTCATCTGCTCATCAATATCGAGATGCTTTCATCTGCTCCTCAATATTAAGGTGCTTTCATCTGCTCCTCAATATCAAGGTGCTTTTATCTGCTCCTCAATATTAAGGTGCTTTCATCTGCTCCTCAATATGAAGGTGCTTTCATCTGCTCCTCAATATCGATGTGCTTTCATCTGCTCCTCAATATCGAGGTACTTTCATCTGCTCTTAAATATCGAGGTGCTTTCATCTGCTCCTCAATATCGAGGTACTTTAATCTGCTCTTAAATATCGAGATGCTATCATCTGCTCCTCAATATCGATGTTCTTTCATCTGCTCCTCAATATCGAGGTGGTATCATGTGCTCCTCAATATCGAGGTGCTTTCATCTGCTCCTCAATATCGATGTGCTTTCATCTGCTCCTCAATATGGAGGTGCTTGCATCTGCTCCTCAATATCGATGTGCTTTCATCTGCTCCTCAATATCGATGTGCTTTCATCTGCTCCTCAATATCGAGGTGCTTTCATCTGCTCCTCAATATCGATGTGCTTTCATCTGCTCCTCAATATCGATGTGCTTTCATCTGCTCCTCAATATCGATATTCTCGATGATTTAATTTCCTTTCTCTATCCTCTATCTTGACTGTGTGGGTTAGCCTCCTTCTCCCCAGAGGAGATTCACCCGTCACCCACCCTGCGGCCCCAGGGGCCGAAAGGTGGATGACTTTTCTGTTTTCCTTTTCTTGATGTTTCTATCATCCTTTCTGGTGTTCCTGGGTCTGAACGAGCCGCTTTCCTCCCAGAAGAGACTCGCCCATAATTTTGTGATGTTGGTTTGGGCCGAAAGGTGGATGATTCTTTTCATTTCCATTTTCATTTTTCTAGTGTTACTTCTCTGCATTTTCCTTCCGGTGTTACTTCACATTTCTTCTTCTTGTGTTATTTATCTTCAAATTCCTTCTTCTTGTGTTACTCTTTTCAAATTCCTTCTTCTGTGTAACTCTTTTCAATACCTTCTTCTGTGTAACTCTTTTCAATACCTTCTTCTGTGTTACTCTTTTCAATACCTTCTTCTGTGTTACTCTTTTCAATACCTTCTTCTGTGTAACTCTTTTCAATACCTTCTTCTGTGTAACTCTTTTCAATACCTTCTTCTGTGTTACTCTTTTCAATACCTTCTTCTGTGTTACTCTTTTCAATACCTTCTTCTGTGTAACTCTTTTCAATACCTTCTTCTGTGTTACTCTTTTCAATACCTTCTTCTGTGTTACTCTTTTCAATACCTTCTTCTGTGTTACTCTTTTCAATACCTTCTTCTGTGTTACTCTTTTCAAATTCCTTCTTCTTGTGTTACTCTTTTCAAATTCCTTTTTCTTGTGTTACTCTTTTCAATACCTTCTTCTAGTGTTACTTCTCTTCATTTTCCTTCTTCTGGTGTTCCCTTCTTCCCCTTCCTTCTCTCGGTGTTTCCATGTCGTCTTTTCCTGGTTTTGTATGTTGGAACGCGTTAGTCTCCTCCTCCCCAGAGAAGACCCGCCATACCAACATACAAGATGCTTTAAACAAAGCAAAACAAGACTATTTTTTTTGGATTTTTTGTTTTTTGGATTTTTTTTGGATTTTTCGTTTTTTATCGTAGTTGGCATGACACTTGCCTTGCTTAGGGGAATTGTACCTCCCCATGCGTCGAACCTTCCATTGGAACGTGTCATTAACGCGTCGTCTGGCTAATAAGAGGTCAGTAACTGCATGTCTTGCTGCCACTTCACGCCCCCCCAACCCCCGGACCCTCGGGATCTCCGACACCTCCGTGGACGCTCCGGGGGAGCCGAGGCGCCCTGCCGGAGCCCTGAGCCCTGCGACGCTCGCCAGGAAGGCCTGTTCCGTTACTTTACTTCCCTGATTTGCTCACCACGGCCTTCGCCTTTGCTGTCCTTCATCTTCCACCTTTGATTAGATAGTTAGTGTAGCTTATCACAAACAGCCTCGTAAGGACCAGCAGGCCTGCTGTTGTTTGTTCTCTCTTTGTGTTTCTTTGTTCCTCCTCCTCCTCCTTTAAAAAGAAAAAAAAAACAGACCTCGTGGTTGCCTTATATGAGGACTGTAAGAGAATAAAGTTACCTCCTCCTCCACCTTCACCTCTTCCTCCTTCTCCTTCTCCACCTCCACTTCCACCTCCACCTTCACCTCCTCCTCCTTTCTCCATCTCCACCTCCACTTCCACCTCCACCTCCACCTCCACTTCCTCCTCCCTCTCGTTTCTCCACAAACCTCATAGTTTCAAAAATATTAACAGAAACACATCAAAACACTATACATATTACTTAATCTTGAGAGAGAGTAAAGTAGGAATCGATTAATGAGTTGGGTTTGTAAACGCATTAGAACGGGACTAATTGTCAATAATATCGCGATATAAGGATTATGGGGATTAAGGGAGTGACGATTATGGGATTAAGGGAGTGACAGTGGCTGGGCGGGAGGGAGGGCTGGGAGGTGAGAGAGAGGATTGAGGGAGACCGGGAATGGGACAGAGAGAGAGGGAGAGCAGTGGAGAACGAGGTGAAGGAAATAACACGGATACACAAGGATATGAATGGACTATTAACCCTGTAGCCACAGGGATCATGTTTCTTAATGGTCCTTCTGAGCGAGAAAAATGAGAAAAAAATCATCACTCACACAAATCATTTCATAATATATACCAAAGCGTTTTGTGATCGGTTTATGCATCATCTATTTTTTGGGGGTCTATATCATGGCACAAATTTGGCCCGTCGCTGCTACACGGTAAAGCCACAAATTTGGCCCGAGGGGCCATATTATAGGTTCCTTGCCAATTGCAAAATGAACGGAGAACAAAGCTCACAAAATGGAACTGTTTTTATCGGGTCAAGTGTAGCGAGGGTATCGGTAAAAAGACACTGATAAAATGTTGTCAAGAAATCCTTGCATCTGTCTCATGGGCTGGACCTTGGCTACCGCTACCTTCCCTCCCCCTCTCTCACCCGCTTCCTCTCTACCAGGGAATAATGGCTAGGGCAACCCAGGTCCACAGGGGGTCACCCGGCGACCTTGACCATAGACATGACAACGTCGCTGGGTAGCAAACGGTTGAATTCATTTCCATACATAAATCATCGTTACTATTCTAAAATTCGATACATTCACAACATAATATAGAATTGTTTTACCATATACAAAAAATTAAAAACTATATCAAATACTAAACAACCGACATATGAAATTGTATGCCTTGTTGTGGTTGAAGCGACAATGCTGCCGGGTAGGGAATTCCCGCACCTGCTCCACCCAAAGTATCTTGATATTTGCATCAGACTTAGTACCTCGAACCCAATCCCATTATCCCCATGTACTACCTGAACCCAGAACTCTGCTTCCTGTCACTGAACCACACCATGATCCATCTACCTTCAAACCCATGGGCTTTAATTGTCGTCAAAGTTATTGGTGAGGTTCTTTGTCGAATGCTTTACTAAAATTAAGATATACAATATCATAACTGTTGTCCCTACGTATTTGCCACTTTTTGTAAAAATAAAAAAAATAAATAAAGTCAGTCAAGATCTAGCCTTGATTAATGAACCCAAGGTGGGGGCCATTGATCAGGCTGTTTCCCTAGGACTAGGTGGTCACGGATATTTTCATCTATAATAGACTTGAATGTTTTTACTGCCACCGACGTTAAACTAATTGCAGCCTCTTCCTTTCCCTCGCACGATACCCCCGCCACAGTCTCCTCCTGTCCTTCGCACGCCACTCCCGACAACACCTATTCCTGTTCCTCGCACACCACCCACGCCATGGGCTCCTCCTGTCTCTCGCACGCCATCCCCGCAGCCGTCTCCTCCTGTCCCTCGCACGCCAACCCTGCCACCGATTCCTCCTGACTCTCGCACTCCAACCCCGCCTCCGCCTCCCCTGTTTTTCGAACGCCACCCACGCTGCCGCCTCCTCCTGTCCCTCGCACGCTAACCCCGCCACCGCCTCATATGGTTCCTCGCACGCCACCCCCACCACCGCCTCCTCCTGTCCCTCGCACGCCAACCCCGCCACCGCCTCATATGGTTCCTCGCACGCCACCCCCACCACCGCCTCCTCCTGTCCCTCGCACGCTAACCCCGCCACCGCCTCATATGGTTCCTCGCACGCCACCCCCACCACCGCCTCCTCCTGTCCCTCGCACGCCAACCCCGCCGCCGCCTATTATTGTCCTTTCCATGCCACCACCGCCGCCGCCTCCTCCGGTCTCTCGCACGCCGACCGCACCACCGCCTCCTTCAGTCATTCGTACGCCATCCTCGCCACCGCCTCCTCCTGTCCCTCGCACGACGACCCGGCCACCGCCTCCTCCTGTCCTTCGTACGCAACCCCCGTCACCGCATCTTCCTGTTTCTCGGACGGCAAACCTGCCAACGAATCCTCCAGTCCATTGCACGCCAACTTCACCGCCGCCTCCTCCTTTCCCACGCACGACACCCCCGCCGCCGCCTCCTCGTTTCCCTCGCACGACACCCCCGCCGCCGCCTCCTCGTTTCCCTCGCACGACACCCCCGCCGCCAGCCTCCTCTTTTCCCTCGCACGACACCCCCGCCGCCGCCTCCTCGTTTCCCTTGCACGACACCCCCGCCACCGCCTCCTCCTGTCCCTCGCACGCCACCCTCACAACCCCCTCCTCCTTTCTATCCCCTCCAACTCCTCCTCCTATCCCTCGCACGCCACCCCCGCCACCGCCTCCTCCTGTCTCTCGCACGCCATCTAAGCCACCGCCTCCTCCTGTCGTCCGAACGCCTCCTACGCCACCGCCTCCTCCTGTCCCTCGCACACGATCCACACCATGGCCTCCTCCTGTCCCTCGAATGTCACCCACGCCACCACATCCTCCTGTCACTCGCACGCCACCCCCGCCACCACCTCCTTCTGTCTCTCGCACGCATCCCCCGCCACCACCTCCTCATGTAAAACGCACGCCATCCCCGCCGCCGCCTCCTGCTGTCCCTCGCACGCAAACCTCTCCATCGCCTACTCCTGTCCCTCGAACACCAACCTCGCCACCGCCTCCTCCTGTCCCTCGAACGTAAACCTCGCGACCACCTCCTCCTGTCCCTCGAACGCCACCCTCGCCACCGCCTCCTCCTGTCCCTCGAACGTAAACCTCGCGACCACCTCCTCCTGTCCCTCGAACGCCACCCTCGCCACCGCCTCCTCCTGTCCCTCGAACGCCACCCTCGCCACCGCCTCCTCCTGTCCCTCGAACGCCACCCCCGCCACCGCCTCCTCCTGTCCCTCGAACGCCACCCTCGCCACCGCCTCCTCCTGTCCCTCGAACGTTAACCCCGCTACAGCCTCATACTGTCCCTCACACCCCACCCCCGCCAATGACTCTTCCAGTCCCTCGCACACCAACCCCGCCACCGCCTCTTCCTGTCCCTCCCACGCCACCCCCGCCAGCGCCTTCTATTGTCCCTAGCACGGCACCCCCACCACCGCTTCCTCCTGTCCCTCGCACGCCACCCCCGCCACCGCCTCTTCCTGTCCCTCCCACGCCAGCCCCGCTTTCGCCTCCTACTGTCCCTCGCACGCCACCCCCGGCACTGCCTCCTTCTGTCCCTTGCACGCCACCCCCGCATCCGACTCCTTCTGTCCCTTGCACGCCACCCCCGCATCCGCTTCCGCTTGTCCCTCGCATGCCACCCCCGCCACCGCCTCTTCCTTTCCCTCGCACGCCACCCCCGCCACAGTCTCCTCCTGTCCCTCGCACGCCACTCCCGACAACGCCTCCTCCTGTCCCTCGCACACCACACACGCCATGGGATCCTCATGTCTCTCGCACGCCATCCCCGCAGACGGCTCCTCCTGTCCCTCGTTGGCAAACCCTGCTTCCGACTCCTCCTGACTCTCGCACTCCACCCCCGCCTCTGCCTCCCCCTATTTTTCGAACGCCACTAACGCGGCCGCCTCCTCCTCTCCCTCGCACTCTAACCCCGCCACCGCCTTCTGTTGTCCTTCGCATGCCACCACCGCCACCGCCTCCTCCTGTCTCTCGCACGCCGACCGCACCACCGCCTCCTTCAGTCATTCGTACGCCACCCCAGCCACTGCCTCCTCCTTTCCCTTGCACGACGCCCCCGCCTCCTCCTGTCCTTCGCACGCCAACCCCGCCGCTTCTTCCTGTTTCTCGGACGGCAAACCTGCCACCGCCTCCTCCTGTCCATTGCACGACACCTTCGCCGCCGCCTCCTCCTTTCCCTCGCATGACACCCCCGCCGCCGCCTCCTCGTTTCCCTCGCACGACACCCCCGCCGCCAGCCTCCTCCTTTCCCTCGCTCGACACCCCCGCCGCCGCCTCCTCGTTTCCCTCGCACGACACCCCTGCCGCCGCCTCCTCCTTTCCATCGCACGACACCCATTCCACCGCTTACTCCTTTTCCTCGAGCGTTATCCCCGCCACCGCCTCCTACTATCCCTCGAACGTCACCCCCGTAGCCGCCTACTCCTGTCCCTCGCACGCCAACCCTGCCATTGCATCCTCCTGTCCCTCGCACGCCACCCCCGCAACCTCCTCCTCCTATCTATCGAACGCCGCCACCGCCTGCTACTGTTCATCGCACGCTAACCCCGCCATCGCCTCATATGGTTCCACGCACGCCACCCCCGCCACCGCCTCCTCCTGTCCTTCGCACGCCAACCCCGCCACCGCCTTCTATTGTCCTTCGCATGCCACCACCGCCGCCGCCTCCTCCTGTCTCTCGCACGCCGACCGCACCACCGCCTCCTTCAGTCATTCGTACGCCACCCAAGCCACTGCCTCCTCCTTTCCCTTGCACGACGCGCCGGCCACCGCCTCCTCCTGTCCTTCGTACGCAACCCCCGTCACCGCTTCTTCCTGTTTCTCAGACGGAAAACCCGCCACCGCCTCCTCCAGTCCATTCCACGCCACCTTCGCCGCAGCCTCCTCCTTTGCCTCGCACGACACCCCCGCCGCCGCCTCCTCGTTTTATCTTGCACGACACCCCCACCGCCGCCTCCTCCTTTCCCTCACACGACACCCCCCGCCGCCGCCTCCTTTTTTCCCTCGCACGACACCCCCGCCGCCGCCTACTCCTCTCCCTCGCACGGCAACCCCGCCGCCGCCTCCTCCTTTTTCTCGCACGCCACCCATGCCACCGACTACTCCTTTCCCTCAAACGTTATCCCCGCCACCGCCTCCTGCTTTCCCTCGCACGCCACCACCGCCATCTCCTCCTACTCTCCCTCGAACGTCACCCCCGTAACCGCCTCCTCCTGTCCCTCGAACGCCAACCCTGCCATTGCATTCTCCTGTCCCTCGCAAGCCACCCCCGCCACCACCACCTCCAATCTATCGAACGCCGCCACCGCCTCCTACTATCCCTCGCACGCCACCCCCGCCACCGCCTCCTTCTGTCCCTCGAACGCCACCCACGCCACCGCCTCCTCCTGTCCCTTGCACGACACCCAAGTCACCGCTTCCTCCTGTCTCACACACGCCACCTACGCCACCGCCTCCTCCTGTCCCTCGAACGCCACCCACGCCACCGATTCCTCCTGTCCCTCGTTCGCCACCCAAGCCACCGCCTCTTCCTGTCCCTCGCACGACACCCAAGTCACCGCCTCCTCCTGTCTCTCGCATGCCACCTACGCCACCGCCTCCTCCTGTCCCTCGAATGCCACCCAAGCCACCGCCTCCTCCTGTCCCTCGAATGCCACCCAAGCCACCGCCTCCTCCTGTCCCTCGAATGCCACCCAAGCCACCGCCTCTTCCCGTCCCTCAAACGCCAACCCCGCCTCCGTCTCCTTCTCTCCCTCGCACGCCACCCCCGCCACCGCCTCCTCCTTTCCCTTGCACGCCACCCCCGCCACAGTCTCCTCCTGTCCCTCACACGCCACTTCCGACAACGCCTCCTCCTGCTCCTCGCACACCACACACGCCACCGCCTCCTCCTGTCTATCACACGCCATCCCCACAACCGCCTCCTCATGTCCCTCGCACGCCACCCCCGCCACCGACTCCTCCTGACTCTCGCACTCCACCCACGCGGCCGCCTCCTTTCTTTCGAACGCCACCCACGCGGCCGCCTCCTCCTGTCCCTCGCACGACACCCCCGCCGCCTCCTCGTGTCCCTCGCACGACACCCCCGCCACCGCCTCCTCCTTTCCCTAGCACGACACAACCCGCCGCCGCCTCCTCTTTTCGCTCGCACGCCACCCATGCCACCGCCAACTCCTCTCCTTCGAACGTTATCCCCGCCACCGCCTCCTCCTGTCCCTCGCACGCCACCCACCCCACCGCCTCCTCCTGTCTTTCGAACGCCACCCACGCGGCCGCCTCCTCCTGTTCCTCGGACGCTAACCCCGCCACCACCTCATATAGTTCCTCACCTCCACCCCGCCACCGCCTCCTCCTTTACCTCGCACGCCAACCCCGCCACCGCCTCATCAGGTTCCTCGCACTCCACCCCGCCACCGCCTCCTCCTGTTCCTCACACGCCAGCAGGCATCGCCTCATATAGTTACTCACCTCCACCCACGCCACCGCCTCCTCCTGTTCCTCACGCCAACCCCGCCATCGCCTCATATGGTTCCTCACCTCCACCCCCCGCCACCGCCTCCTCCTGTTTCTCACGCCAACCCCGCCACCGCCTCATATGGTTCCTCGCCTCCACCCCGCCACCGCCTCCATAGTTCCTCACCTCCACCCCGCCACCGCCTCCTCCTGTTCCTCACACGCCCCCCACCACCTCCTCCTGTTCCTCGCACGCCAACCCCGCCACCGCCTCCTCCTGTTCCTCGCACGCCAACCCCGCCACCGCCTCCTCCTGTTCCTCGCACGCTAACCCCGCCACGGCCTCCTCCTGTTCCTCACAAGCTAACCCCGCCACCGCCTCCTCCTGTTCCTCGCACGCCAACCCCGCCATCGCCTCATATGGTTCCTCGCACTCCACCCCCGCCACCGCCTCCTCCTGTTTCTCGCACGCCAACCCCGCCACCGCCTCCTTATAGTTCCTCACCTCCACCCCCGCCACCGCCTCATATGGTTCCTCACTCCACCCCGCCACCACCTCCTCCTGTTCCTCACACGCTAACCCCGCCACCGCCTCATAGTTCCTCACCTCCACCCCACCACCGCCTCCTATAGTTCCTCACCTCCACCCCCACCACCGCCTCACATAGTTCCTCACCTCCACCCCCGCCACCGCCTCCTCCTGTTCCTCACCGCCAACCCCACTACCGCCTCCTCCTGTTCCTCACGCCAACCCCGCCACCATCTCCTCCTGTCCCTCGCACGCCCCACCACCGCCTCATAGTTCCTCACCTCCACCCCACGCCACCGCCTCCTCCTGTCCCTCACCTCCACCCCCGCCACCGCCTCATATGTTTCCTCACCTCCACCCACGCCACCGCCTCCTCCTGTCCCTCACCTCCCACCCCCGCCACCGCCTCCTATAGTTCCTCACACTGCACCCACGCCACCATCTCCTCCTGTCCCTCACACGCTAACCCCCACCACCGCCTCATATAGTTCCTCCTCCCACTCCACCCACCACAGCCTCATCTGGTTCCTCACCTCCACCCACGCCACCGCCTCATATGGTTCCTCACCTCCCACCCAAGCCACCGCCACATATAGTTCCTCACCTCCACCCCGCCACCGCCTCCCACCTGTTCCTCACGCTAACCCCACCATCGCCTCATATGGTTCCTCACACTCCACCCACGCCACCACCTCATAGTTCCTCACCTCCACCCCGCCACCGCCTCATATAGTTCCTCGCACGCCACCCACGCCACTGCCTCCTCCTGTTCCTCACTAACCCCACCATCGCCTCATATGGTTCCTCACCTCCACCCGCCACCGCCTCCTCCTGTTCCTCACACGCTAACCCCGCCATCGCCTCATATAGTTCCTCACGCCACCCACGCCATCGCCTCCTCCTGTTCCTCGCACGCTAGCCCCGCCACCGCCTCATATGGTTCATCACACGCCACCCCCGCCACCCCCTCCTCCTGTCCCTCGCACGCCACCCCGCCACCGCCTCCTCCTGTTCCTCACACGCCAACCCCCACCATCGCCTCCTCTGGCTCCTCGCACTCCAACCCCGCCAACGCCTCCTACTGTTCCTCGCACGCATACCCCGCCACCGCCTCCTATAGTTCCCTCGCACGCCACCCCCGCCACCGCCTCCTCCGGTCCCTCGCACGCCACCCCCGCCACCGCCTCCTCCTGTTCCTCGCACTCCACCCCCGCCACCGCCTCCTCCTGTTCCTCGCACGCTAACCCCGCCACCGCCTCATATGGTTCCTCGCACTCCACCCCCGCCCCCGCCTCCTCCTGTCCCTCACACGCCACCCCACCACCGCCTCATATAGTTCCTCACCTCCACCCCCGCCACCGCCTCCTCCTGTTCCTCACACACTTCCCCACCACCGCCTCCTATAGTTCCTCACCTCCACCCCGCCACCACCTCCTCCTGTCCCTCACGCCAACCCCACCACCACCTCATAGTTCCTCACCTCCACCCCACCACCGCCTCCTCCTGTTCCTCACACGCTAACCCCACCACCGCCTCATGTTCCTCACCTCCACCCCGCCACCGCCTCCTCCTGTTCCTCGCACGCCACCCCACCACCGCCTCCTGTTCCTCACCTCCACCCCGCCACCGCCTCCTCCTTTTCCTCACACGCCACCCACGCCACCGCCTCCTCCTGTTCCTCACACCCACCCCGCCACCGCCTCCTGTTCCTCGCACGCCACCCCCACCACCGCCTCCTGTTCCTCGCACCCACCCACCGCCTCCTATAGTTCCTCACACTCCACCCCGCCACCGCCTCCTCCTGTCCCTCGCACGCCACCCCCACCACCTCCTCCTTATAGTTCCTCACCTCCACCCACGCCACCGCCTCCTCCTGTCCCTCGCACGCCACCGCCACCGCCTCATATGGTTCCTCACCTCCACCCCGCCACCGCCTCCTCCTGTCCCTCACACGCCAACCCCACCACCACCTCCTATAGTTCCTCACCTCCACCCCACCACCACCTCCTCCTGTCCCTCACACGCCACCCACCACCACCTCATATAGTTCCTCACCTCCACCCCGCCACCACCTCCTCCTGTCCCTCACACTCCAACCCCACCACCACCTCATATAGTTCCTCACCTCCACCCCGCCACCATCTCCTCCTGTCCCTCACACGCCACCCCACCACCGCCTCATATAGTTCCTCACCTCCACCCCACCACCACCTCCTCCTGTCCCTCACACTCCACCCCGCCACCGCCTCATAGTTCCTCACCTCCACCCCACCACCACCTCCTCCTGTCCCTCGCACTCCACCCCCCACCGCCTCATATAGTTCCTCACCTCCACCCCGCCACCACCTCCTCCTGTCCCTCGCACTCCACCCGCCACCACCTCTCCTGTTCCTCACTCCACCCGCCACCGCCTCCTCTGTCCCTCACTCCACCCCCGCCACCGCCTCCTGTAGTTCCTCACCTCCACCCACGCCACCACCTCCTCCTGTCCTCGCACGCTCCACCCCACCACCGCCTCCTATAGTTCCTCACCTCCACCCCACCACCACCTCCTATGGTTCCTCACCTCCACCCACACCACCACCTCCTCCTGTTCCTCACACTCCACCCACGCCACCACCTCCTCCTGTTCCTCACCTCCCACCCACCACCGCCTCCTTATAGTTCCTCACCTCCACCCACGCCACCGCCCTATAGTTCCTCACCTCCACCCCGCCACCACCTCCTCCTGTTCCTCACACACCACCCACGCCACCGCCTCATATAGTTCCTCACCTCCACCACGCCACCACCTCCTCCTGTTCCTCACACTCCACCCCACGCCACCGCCTCATAGTTCCTCACCTCCACCCACGCCACCACCTCCTCCTGTTCCTCACACGCCACCCCCGCCACCGCCTCCTTGTTCCTCGCACCACCCACACCACCGCCTCATATAGTTCCTCACCTCCACCCACGCCACCACCTCCTCCTGTTCCTCACACTCCACCCACACCACCGCCTCATATAGTTCCTCGCACCACCCACGCCACCACCTCCTGTTCCTCACCTCCCACCCGCCACCACCGCCTCATATGGTTCCTCACACGCCACCCACGCCACCACCTCCTCCTGTTCCTCACACTAACCCCGCCACCGCCTCATATGGTTCCTCACCTCCACCCACGCCACCACCTCCTCCTGTTCCTCACTCCACCCCACCACCACCTCATATAGTTCCTCACACGCCACCCCGCCACCACCTCCTCCTGTTCCTCACACGCTAACCCCACCACCGCCTCATTATAGTTCCTCACACGCCACCCACCACCACCTCCTCCTGTTCCTCACACCTCCACCCCACCACCACCTCCTATAGTTCCTCACCTCCACCCCACCACCTCCTCCTGTTCCTCACACTCCACCCCGCCACCGCCTCCTTATGGTTCCTCACCTCCACCCCACCACCTCCTCCTGTTCCTCACCACCCACCACCGCCTCCTTAGTTCCTCGCACTCCACCCCCGCCACCATCTCCTCCTGTCCCTCACACGCCACCCCACCACCGCCTCCTCCTGTTCCTCACCTCCACCCCGCCACCGCCTCCTCCTGTTCCTCACGCTAACCCCACCACCGCCTCATATAGTTCCTCACCTCCCACCCCGCCACCGCCTCCTCCTGTCCCTCACACTAACCGCCACCACCTCATATGGTTCCTCACCTCCACCCACCACCTCCTCCTGTTCCTCACCGCCAACCCCGCCACCGCCTCATATGGTTCCTCACCTCACCCGGCCGGCAGTGGACAGTATAGACGTGAAGCAGACTTATCGTTTTTGTCTGTTTTGCGTCCACAAGTATCCGCTTTGATTGTTTAAATTCCTGTTGTTAGATATTTGCTTTTAATTTTGAATGTTGGTCGCCTGAGATATGATTGCAATTAATATGGGCCCGTACGCAGAAGTTTCTAACATGCCGGACGCGCGTATCGGACTAGTATCATTTCGTCTATTTTGGGTCTAAGATGTCCGCTTCGCTGTTTATTATTCCTATGCTGTTAATTTTTTAAATGCGAGTCGCCTGATTTATAATTCCAATTATATTGTACATATGTACATCAGTAGTTAATTGCATGCAGAACTTTCAGACATGCCGTAAAGCGTAACGGACTAGTACGGACGATATGATCGATCCGAGTTACAAAAAATCCGTTTGGGGCCGCGTAACGGACTAGTGCGGACGAGTTACAAATAATTTGTTAAATTGTCACCACGACTCCAGTGATCTTTGCGCTGTAGACTTAACTCGGGAATGACTGACATGTCTTGGTTGATGAAATCTATACGCTTTAACTTCTAGCAATTAAACCTAATAAAGATATACCGGGCCCAACTGTGGTTTCAGAATCTCGTCTTCCCTGAGGACTCGGATCAACAGCGCGCCTTAGCTCACTGAGCCATGGTGACAACGTATACAAGAAGCCTTTCGACCGTTCACCTTCCAATCATTTTATGTTTTCTTTTTCACAACCGGTTAAGTTAGAAGCTAATAAATGCCAATGTTTATTGTACAAATAGATAGATTGACAGATAGATATATGAATATATCAAATCATATTCACATTCATTCATTCATATCACAAGTGTAATAGCATAAATTAGTGGATGTTCATTTATAGTATTTTCCTTTTTAATTAATAGCACTGCATGTATTACCCCCTGGCTTCCAGGTAGCTATACGTACGTGTACAATTAAACATATTGATGGCTATAGATGCCAGTATATATATGTCCCCAGCACATTTGCACTTTTATATATATATATATATATATATATATATATATATATATATATATATATATATATATATATATATATATATATATATATATATATATATATATATATATATAGATATATATATGCAGCATTAATTGTGTTACTTAATTCATTGTTCCAGTCACCCTATTAATCGATCGTCCTCTCATAGCCTTCTAGTTACTCATGTTTTCTATGTAACCCAATTATAGGGCCAACTCTTGAAGACTACGGTCGTTATTGCGCAGCCATTAACCCTTTAGCAGCGAGGGCCTTGATTCTGAATGCTCCCTCTAAGCGAGTTAATTTTGAAAAATATCACTTACGCAAATCATTATATAACACATATCAACGCACTCGTCATCAGTTTCTGCAGCCTCCAAAAATATTTACCTCTACTAAAGTACTTTATTAATCACTTAATAATACGTATAAATTACAGCGCGCCATGCAGTAACTCTCCGTAGGCGTTCGACAGGTGGTCTAAAGAAAACGAGCCCGTTTTGAGGGAGACGTAAATAAGGATAAATAAATATATTCCTCATGAGAGGTCCTGACATCTGGTGACAGTCCTCCAGAACCTCTACCTTCTCGCCTTGCTCCCCTGGGTTTATCTGACCCCCTCTCTCTCTCTCTCTCTCTCTCTCTCTCTCTCTCTCTCTCTCTCTCTCTCTCTCTCTCTCTCTCTCTCTCTCATTATTCATACAATTCTAACGACTAATAAGTCATGGCAAGATTCAAAAGATATTTGTGTGTGGGGGGGGGGGGGGGGGACCCATTCATTATTATTTTTTTTTTTACTGTCCGAAAAAATTCCTGCATTTGTATCCTTGCATTTCTTTTTTTGAGACGGCGTTGTGAAAGGCCCCTCGCCCGTCTGATTGCCCTGTGGGACTAGGGGAAGGTAATTAGGTCTGAGTTTGACCACGAAGGGCACCCTTGGGAGTACTTTGTTTATTCCTTTTCTACGTTTTCTGAGTAGCTTGTGTTCTTTATTTTAGAGGAAAGAAGTGTGTGTGTGTGTGTGTGTGTGTGTGTGTGTGTGTGTGTTAGTGTGTGTGTGTGTGTGTGTGTTCTTTGTCCATGGTGTAAATCATATTTTTTTCACATCATTATTATTCATTACCAGAGAGAGAGAGAGAGAGAGAGAGAGAGAGAGAGAGAGAGAGACCGCACACCGTTACACTCCCCTCTGTATGGAGTAGTGTGTGTGATGTGAATCATGTGACCCGACCAGCCACTAGGGTGGCCCTAGCTGACACTCCCCTCCCCCCCCAGCGGCGGGCCGTTGCCCGCTCATCGACATATTTGTACTCATTTGTAATATGTAAGATGTAAAAAATAAAGAAAGAAAAAAGAGAGAGCAAAAAATAGTTTACCACCAAATGAACAGGCTTGAGTCGTTTTTTGTGGTATGTCATCCACAACGAAAGAATAGAAAGGAAAATATTACTAATGTAGCTTCATATCTTGTGTGATATTATGAAAATTAGCCGCTGTACATAGCTCAGTGATGTATTGTGCTCTGAAATGACTACTAGATATCCGCCTACACTGACCAGGAAGGAATCGAACTTCGAGCTTCCCAGGCGAAAGTGAGCATTATACCGACTGAGCTACCGCGGCTATGTTGCAATTTCATCAAATCTTACTTTCGTTTCAACACTCTCTCTCTCTCTCTCTCTCTCTCTCTCTCTCTCTCTCTCTCTCTCTCTCTCTCTCTCTCTCTCTCTCTCTCTCTCTCCAGGAGCAGGCACCAAAAGAAGTCGCTCTAAGTAGTCATGCTGGTTTACGTACGCTAGTTCGTGTCAAGAGCCTTGCATGATGAAGGCACGAGTCGACGATTTTTTTAGAAATACAATAAATCAAGAATGTATATATAGAATGAAAACCTCGCACCCTCCATCACAACAGAAGATTCATCAACGCTTTCTACTTTTGCAAGGTAACTAACTACAGTGATGTTTTGTATTCTAATCCTTATATATGTGCTTTATATATATATATATATATATATATATATATATATATATATATATATATTATATAAATTGTAAATTATATTTTTCATATGGCTACTGATTGAGAATGTGCAAGCATTTCCTCATGTAACACTGAATTATAAAGTTTACAGGTGACTATATATTGATGATATACTATGATTTATTACTGTAAGCCTCGTTCCATGCAAAGTGTGTGTGTGTGTGTTTGTGTGTCCATTACTGAACACACACACACACACACTCCCTCCCTCCCTCCCTTGCCTCATCCTCCTCGGCTTATACGTATCATACGCGTGACCAGAGTAGTGACGTTCACAGCTTCACACGCGCGCATCAGTTTCCGACTGATTGCCTTGCTGGTAATGTTGGAGTCTATCTGCAAGCAATTCTCATGGAATATCATTTCGCTATTTTTGCATAGAAATTGTAACGTAGATCTCCTCAATTTACAGATATGGACCGGTGGTTTAGGCTGAAGGAGCCCTCACCAGCTGCCAGGCTGAAGAGGCTGGTGAGGCAAATGAAAAAAATGAATGACGGAAGACGAAGGGTAGGCCTGAAGGGCTACTATGTAATAAAGCAGGGGAACTTGACCTTTGTGCGGCCAACACCACCCTCACCACCAAACCCCTCACCACCAACAACCCTACCCCCACCACCTACACGTACCATCCTCATCAACAAACCAACCCTCACCTTACCCCACTCACTAAAACCTGAAACAAATAATGACTAATAAAAGTAGAGTAACAAAAAAAAAAAAAAAAAAATCTTGGCTGGGCTTCCACACCCACCGCGCCCACGCATTCGTTGTCTACCCTTCGCGGTCCCGGTCATTATTTTTTTTTGTGTCTCTCTCTCTCTCTCTCTCTCTCTCTCTCTCTCTCTCTCTCTCTCTCTCTCTCTCTCTCTCTCTCTCTCTCTCTCTCTCTCTCTCTCTCTCTCTCAGGCGCACACTTAATTGCACGCACACGTACCATCATCATCTTCATCATCATCATCATCATCATCATCATCATCATCAACATCATCATTACTACTACTACTACTACTACTACTACTACTACTACTACTTCGATTGCACCGTAAACACCTTTTTTGTCTGTGGGCCGGGTACACGTACTAGCTGTCAACACATTCCTCCCCTCTCTCTCTCTCTCTCTCTCTCTCTCTCTCTCTCTCTCTCTCTCTCTCTGCACACTATAACATCCACCACATACAAGGGGAAGGGAAGGGAAGGGAAGGGAAAGGAAGGGATGGGGAGGGAAGAGGAAGAAAGGGAAAAGAAGGGAAGGGAAGGGAAAGATAGGGAAGGACAGGAAAGGGAAGGGAAGGGAAGGGAAGGGAAACATAGGAAAGGGAAGGGAAGGGAAGGGATTGGAAAGGGAAGGTGAGCAAAAATAAAAGGCTATGAGAAAAAATGGAAAAAATAATAAAAGCTAATGAAAAGAAAAGGAAGTGAATAGAAGGAAGTGGAATGGGAGAGAGGATAATAAAGGAAGGAATAATGACAGTGATACTAAGGGAAGGAAGGGAAGGAAGGCGAAGAAGAGGAAAAGGGAAAGGAAGGGAGGAGAGAGAGAGAGAGAGAGAGAGAGAGAGAGAGAGAATAACTGCTTGTGATGAGAGATATCTATTGTATATTATCATTATTATTATTATTATTATTATTATTATTATTATTATTATTATTATTATTATTATTATTATTGTTATTATTACTATTATGGCTGAACATTAAATTTTATGGAACTTTTTAAACATATAATGATACTCGTGGTGATGTCAACTCTCTCTCTCTCTCTCTCTCTCTCTCTCTCTCTCTCTCTCTCTCTCTCTCTCTCTCTCTCTGCTACGGTCGGTGACGCATTGAAAAGAGCGAGAGAGAGAGAGAGAGAGAGAGAGAGAGAGAGAGAGAGAGAGAGAGAGAGAGAGAGAGACATTCTAATAATATATATCTTGCTAAACACACACACACACACACACACACACACACACACACACACACACACACAGGGACCTAAGGCGGCCAGCACCACTACTAATCTTCGAGCCTCGAGTCTCGATCCTCTCAATGACCACTTTGCCTTCCAAGAGCAAGATTTTAAAGCGAAAACGATCCTATAAACGGCCCTTGCTTTCTTCTCCTTCTCTTTTCTTACTTAAGACAGACACAGATACAGACACCCTTCCTCCTCCTCCTCCTCCTCCTCCTCTTTCTCTTCTTCCACTTTGTTTTTATCTTTGCTTTTTACGTACAGAAATACAGATACAGAGATAAGGACACAACTCTTCCTCCTCCTCCTCCTCCTCTTCCTCCTTCTCCTCTTCTTGATCTTTTCCTTGTTATATCAGAGACAGACACAGATACATAGACATGACCCTCCCTCCTCTTCTTCATCTTGCACACAGAGGCAGACAGGCAGACAGACAGACAGACAGACGGGAAAGTGTTCTTATCGCCTCACTGACCTCCGCGCGCTGGGCACTTCCCTGGATCAAGGGAAACAAACCGTCACCCGCGACTGCCCCTGTGTGCATTCTTGGGATTCCCAGGAACCTGTAAATACCTTGCTTGCTCTCTCTCTATCTCTCTCTCTCTCTCTCTCTCTCTCTCTCTCTCTCTCTCTCTCTCTCTCTCTCTCTCTCTCTCTCCCCAAATCTTCCCTTGCTGGCACACAAACTCCTTCCCTAACGAGGAAAGGCTCTCATCTCGTAACTTGCTCTCATTCAGGAAATGTCGCCTTCAAGGAAGAAATTGATCGAAAGGTTGAACTTCAATGCTGGACTATGATCGATCGAGGCACGTTTAAGTATAGCCAGAAAAGAGAAGTGCCATTCTTGAACGTGAGGGTACAGCTGTTATAGATGACACTTAGAGTTATGCGCCATGAAACCACGGCAGCTCCTATAAAACAAGAGAAAAAAATTATTAGTATATCATATACCACAATAGCTCTTATTATTATTTACTTAATTCTACCATGCACACATGTCAAGTCCCATCCATCAACTGGCTGGCCCTTACCTTCCGGTCTCGATCTGTAACTTGAACACAGTTAATTGTCTCTGCCCGTGGGGCGATTGAGACTTAGCAAACAAGGTGTGGGACCTGAATATAAATAAAAAAAAGTTATCTTGGATGCATGTGTGGCCTATAGGTGTCCCTCATAGGCACTTATGAGTACTCGACCGCTAGGTCGGCGCCTCAGGACTTAGGGGATCACTGGTTACTCGATCATAACCGCCTATGAGGACACCTATAGGTGTATACATGTCTCCCAGATAACTTTTCTATCTATTTAGGTCGTATATATATATATATATATATATATATATATATATATATATATATATATATATATATATATATATATATATATATATATATATATATATATATATATAATAACCTTGTTTGTTGAATGGCACTATACACTTCAATCATAACTTACCATGGATCTGACTCGATGATCTGAGTGCACGACGTCGATCAGCGCGGCTGCATGCTATCAAGCTACTGCAGTTAATTACTGGAAAATTAAAGTTAGGGGTGCTTTGTCAGCAGGCACTGATAATGCGAGATATTATCTTGCATAACCAATCCCTGCTATAAGCTCTGTCGCCGACGTCAAGGCGCACCCACCAGGACAGAGTATGTCCCACGATGGGTCAGTCACGTGCGTGATCTGCCGTTACTGACCCAACTTGGTTAACTTCACGAACATGCGTCCGCGATATTTATAGTGGCGGATCATAGGAGGCGTGGTCAACATCTCTCAAGTTATTCTGGGTTTGACTGATAATTACGCTCGCATTTAAAATCATTACTAACCAGTAAAACTCTCGAAAATAATTTCATTGTATTTCCCAAGCAGAGTTACATGTGGTTAAGTAATTCAATCATACGTGATGGGGCCTTAATAAATAAATGCAATTTTAATATACGACTTAGCATATCTCAGTACATGGCACCTCGCCTCTCTCTCTCTCTCTCTCTCTCTCTCTCTCTCTCTCTCTCTCTCTCTCTCTCTCTCTCTCTCTCTCTCTCTCTCTCTCTCTCTCTCTCTCTCTCAGGCGCACACTGTAATTGCACATTACCATCATCATCATCATCATCATCATCATCATCATCATCATCATCATCATCATCATCATCATTACTACTACTACTACTACTACTACTACTACTACTACTACTACTACTACTACTACTACTACTTCGATTGCACCGTAAACACCTTTTTTGTCTGTGGGCCGGGTACACGTACTGGCTGTCAACACAGACCTCCCATCTCTATCTCTCACTCGCTATCTCTCTCGCTCTCTCTCTCTCTCTCTTCTCTCTCTCTCTCTCTCTCTCTCTCTCTCTCTCTCTGCACTATAACATTCACCACATACAAGGGAAGGGAAGGAAGGGAAGGAAAGGAAGGGATGGGGAGGGAGGAAGAAAGGAAAGAAAGAAGGGAAGGGAAGGAAGATAGAAGGAAAGGAAAGGGAAGGGAAGGAAGGGAAGGAAGGAAATATAGGAAAGGGAAGGGAAGGGAAGGGATTGGAAAGGAAGGTGAGCAAAAATAAAGGCTATGAGAAAAATGGAAAAAATAATAAAGGGAATGAAATGAAAAGGAAGGGAAGAAGGAAGTGGATCGAATAGGAGAGAGAAGAAAAGGAAGGAATAAAGACAGTGATAATAAGGGGAAGGGAAGGAAGGCGAAGAAGAAGAGGAAAGAGGAAAGGAAGGAGGAGAGAGAGAGAGAAGAAGAAGAAGAAGAGAAGAAGAGAGAAGAGAGAGAGAGAGAGAGAGAGAATAACTGTGTGTGATATCTATTATATATTATTATTATTATTATTATTATTATTATTATTATTATTATTATTATTTATTATTGTATTACTATTATGGCTGAACATTAAATTTTATGGAACTTTTAAACATATAATGATACTCGTGGTGGTAACTCTCTCTCTCTCTCTCTCTCTCTCTCTCTCTCTCTCTCTCTCTCTCTCTCTCTCTCTCTCTCTCTCTCTCTCTCTCTCTCTCTCTCATTGAAAAGAGAGAGAGAGAAGAGAGAGAGATTCTAATCATATATATCTTGCTAAACACACACACACACACACACACAGGGGACACAAGGCGGCCAGCACCACTACTAATCTTCGAGCCTCGAGTCTCGATCCTCTCTAATGACCACTTTGCTTCCAAGAGCAAGATTTTAAAGCGAAAACGATCCCTATAAACGGTTCTTTGCTTTCTTCTCTTTCTTACTTAAAGACACAGACACAGATACAGACACAACCCTTCCTCCCTCCTCCTCCCTCCTCCTTTCTTCCACTTTGTTTTTATCTTTGCTTTTTACGTACAGAAATACAGATACAGAGAGGACACAACTCTCTCCTCCTCTTCCCTCCTTCTCCCTTCTTGATCTTTTTCCCTTGTTATATCGGTGACAGACACAGATACATAGATACGACCCCTCCTCCTTCTCATCTCAGTACGTGGCAGACAGGCAGAGTATTGGGACAGATGACGGGAAAATTACCACCACTGACCTCCGCGCCGCGCTGGGCACTTCCTCGGATCAAGGGAACAAATCCGTCGCGACTGCCCCTCAGTATTCTTAGATTCCAGGAACCTGTAAATACCTTTGCTTGCTCTCTCTCTCTCTCTCTCCTGTCTTCCTTGCGCAATAAACCTAACGAGGAAAGGCTCTCATCTCGTAACTTGCTCTCATTCAGGAAATGTCACCTTCAAGGAAAATTGATCGAAGGTTTCAAAATACTTCACGTCTTCAATGGGACAAATCCACTATAAGTTTTTATGATGATGATGTTTGAACGAGAAATGATGAAAATGCCGAAAAGAGAAGCAACAACAAATTCCAACTGTATTTCACCCTTTTCAATTAACGTCGCAGCGCGGAATGGAATAACCCCGCCTTTCAGTGGTCCAGTGCAACACGACTGTTTCATTTCAAAAACAAGACTGAGCGACACTTCCTTCACCCTTATATTCTGAGGTAAAACACAAACCTTCCTGGCATTTGATTTGATGTAGTATCACTTCAGTTTTAAGGACAGACCACCTGCCTGACCATAGGGTCTGTGTGGTCTGAGCACCCATGAACCATAAGTCTCTCTCTCTCTCTCTCTCTCTCTCTCTCTCTCTCTCTCTCTCATGTGTGTGTGTGTGTGTGTGTGTGTGTGAGTGAAGGAGGAGAGAGAGAGAGAGAGAGAGAGAGAGAGAGAGAGAGAGAGAGAGAGAGAGAGAGAGAGAGAGAGAGAGAGAAACTTCCATCTCTGGTGCCCCAGACCACAAATTTCTTAAGCAGCGACTTCACTCTTGCCCACTTTCACTTCCCTCTCCCTTCGTCACACACTTCTCTCTCTCTCTCTCTCTCTCTCTCTCTCTCTCTCTCTCTCTCTCTCTCTCTCTCTCAGTAAAGCAATTACTTGCTATTCAACTTTCCGTCAAAAAAAAATGTGTATGTGTGTGTGTGTGTGTGTGTGTGTGTGTAAAAGTATGCGTGTGTTTATCAAGATCCATCTACCTAGCCTATCCTTTTCTAGTTAATCATATACCATCTCATTTATCTATATCTCATTTTTCTATCTATTTATCTGCCTAGATGTGTGTGTGTGTGTGTGTGTGTGTGTGTGTGTGTGTGTGCGCTCGCTCATTAAATTGGGGTCATCTGGGATGAATCTCTCTCTCTCTCTCTCTCGTGCAAGCATTACACGACATATTACAACGTCAGGAAAGTATTCTCGCAGCTGACACCTTTAACTCAGCAAGATACTGTTTGGGTGGTGATCGACTTTGGCGAGGCATGGCGTGTCATATGTGTCATATCTGAGGCAGCAGTGTAATGCGTTCTCATAGCAAGACGTATTCAAACAGGAGCGTGAGAACCGGATGTTATGAGTGGAGGAAGAGGGGTCGCATTTGGTCCGCGCGGCCGTAATTCATTATGACTATTTATTTGTAGCCTGAGTAATGTTTGAATCACTGGGCCGTAGGTGACGATGAAACCAAAAGATGGCAGTATGGTAAAATTAACTCCTGAACGACATTGATTAAACTTTAATTAGTAGCTGTTTACTGGGAGGATGAACTGTGTGTGTGTGTGTGTGTGTGTGTGTGTGTGAGTGTGTCCTTTTTTTTTAGTTCAATACTAAATTTCTTTCGTTTCAATACCAAACGGTCCAATAACAATCACGGTGCTTCAATACCAAATGGATTTTTCATGCTCAATGTACCCTAATTTGGTGACAAAAATACTAAATGGCAACCCTGGCCCTATTGTCGCCCCACAGAGGCCATGGTTAATTATCCACTGAGTCAGTGTTCAGTCGATCTCAAACTGCACTGTAGCAGTGCACAGAGTCGCTGTCTATATAGGACTCCCTTACGTATACGTTAGGGGTGCCAGATTCTGCTTTGATCAAGGCAACACATTTTGGTAAGTAAGAAGTAAAATGAATCTGTATGGTAGATAGGAGAGAGAGAGAGAGAGAGAGAGAGAGAGAGAGAGAGAGAGAGAGAGAGAGAGAGAGAGAGAGAGAGAGAGAGAGAGAGAGAGAGAGAGAGAGAGAGAGAGAGAGAGAGAGAGAGAGAGAGAGAGAGAGAGAGAGAGAGAGAGAGAGAGAGAGTGACGGGGAGGAGGAGGGGGTTATGCGCGTCAGTTACGCGTATACATTTTCCTCCCTTTCTCTTTTTTTCCACTTCTCCTTTATTTTCTCCTTCCCTTTCCTCACCTTTCCTTCCTTTCCCGCCATTCACTGATGCATTCTGTAACAGTGGCTGACACGCGCGCAAGCGCGTCTCAGTCACTGTGTTAGTATAGTAGTAGTAGTAGTAGTATACTAGTAGTAGTAGTAGTATCATTACTATCATACAACAATATGCTGTCCTCTCGATCCTGCCTGCCTTCCAGCTGGTGTTTGTGTGTGTGTGTGTGTGTGTGTGTGTGTGTGTGTGTGTGTGTGTTTTGCTGACCAGTCAACAGCGAGGCTCTGGCGGAACACGTGCAATGAATAACATTTTTTGTCTCACGGATATTAGGGGACGAGAATGGTTTGGTATTAGTATAGTAGTAGTAGTAGTAGTATATAGTAGTAGTAGTAGTAGTAGTCTTTATATTATTATTATTATTATTATTATTATTATTATTATTATTATTATTATTATTATTATTGTTTCAGGTTTGCGGTGATACGATCCATGGAGTGCTTGCTTGTGCTTGGAGATATTGTAATACACTTCGCACATTACTGTTCATTCAGGTAATGCACAATATATTCTAATAATGATAACATACAGCAGCAGTGATGATGACTACGAGCCATCATATAACACGGATCCCATAGAAAGTCGGCGTGAGAAGTCGAGAGAAAAGCGAAATCGTAGGAAAGCACAATGGGCTCGCAAAAGAAGAAAATTATTGCAAGAGAAAATACCAGTAATTCAAGGCATTCGAGATCCGCTGCTGCCCTCAGAAAGCGAAGAAGAATTTTATAGAAATTATAAAAGTAGTGTTCATGAGTTTACAGACAGCAGCGACCCACCTCTATCTGACTCATCTATGGAACAACCTCCCCAAACCCTTGACATGTTAAATGGCCCCAGCAAGACTGATTCTGCAATAAGTAATGTCACTAATGTGCTACATGGGCCTAGTCGCCCAGGAAACAGCGAGTTGGGCCTTGGCCTTGCGAGACCTCCGATGAAGAGAGTATTTCAAAGCTAGAGAGGCTAGAGGGACTGATCGTGCATGACTATACCGATAGTGATGAACACTCTGACAGTGTAGACGTGACTGTACTCAGACGAGATGCTCCAGGAACATTATGGGATGAATTACGAAACATTCATTTCGAATGTAAGTTAACGCGAGATGCTACAAACAGAATATTGCGTGCTCTGTCTAAATATGGAATAGGATCATTGCACACACTGCCACTTGACTGTAGAACCTTAACAAGTATAGCTGGGGGCGCGGCAATGGGCAATGGCATTTTTACGCGTTCAGCCGTAGAGTACTATTACTTTGGCGTCGAAAGCCAAATAAAATCGATACTAAGAAGGTATCCCTTACAAGTAAGATCACAGTTAAAGGAGATTACTATCTCCCAAAACTTAGATGGGATACCTTTATTTAAAAGTTCTGGTATCGTTGCTTGGCCTTTACTTATGCAAATAAGTAATATTCGACCCAGAACAGTCTTTCCTGCAGTAATTGGAGTATCTAAAAATAAACCACAGACACTTGAGTACTTGGAGGAGGCCATAAAAGACCTTGCAGATCTACTACGATCAGGAATTGAGGTCGATGGAATAAGATATCAAGTTAAATTAGGTCACGTAATATGTGACGCCCCAGCGAGAGCTCTCGCCAAAAATGTAGTTACCTTTAATGCGAGCTATGGGTGTGACCAGTGTACTTGTTGGGCAGTACACGATGGAAAAAGACTTATTTAGACTCAGACAAACTCCATTGATCTACGAACAGACGAATCTTTTAGACTGCGGCAGCAACCACAGTACCACAAAGGAAATTCAGTTTTTGAAATGCTGCCCCTCGACATGGTCGAGGACTTTCCAATAGATTTTATGCACCAGGCTGGTGGTACAATGAGGAAACTCATTAGCTGGAATGTGGAGGGCCCTAGAAAGGGAGGGGAAGGCCGTGTTATGTGCCGCATGTCCCCAAGTATGGTGAGCATGTTGGACAACAGACTAAGAGCCATACAAAACCAAATTCCCAACTGTTTCGCCAGGAAAGCGAGGCCAACAACTGAACTACAGAGGTATAAGTTCACCGAGTTAAGGCAGTTGCTGCTTTATACGGGGAAAATTGCTTTTCACGGGCTTATGGCCTCCTCAAAGCACTACAAGCATTTATGTAGCTTCAATGTGGCTTGCAGTATTCTAGTAGATGATAACTTAAGTCATTACTTGAACCTTTCGGAATTACTGCTCCAAGGATTTGTGAAAGACTGTATTAAACTTTATGGCACAGCATTTATGGTGTACAATGTCCACGCCATGCTTCACCTACCTCGTGCTGCTAAAAAGTTTGGAGCACTGGATGCTGTCAGCGCATGGCCATTCGAGAATT
>NW_026111543.1:574767-589767 GCF_024679095.1 Eriocheir sinensis | reverse complement strand
CTTATTATTCTAACTTTCATGGTGAATATCTCCTGTTTTTTTTGTAATATAGAACTGAAACTTTGCACACTTGTTGTATGGATACATATGTATAAAGTTACAGGACGATTTTGTAAAAAAAAGAATTATGCGACTTGCAAAAAAAATCACAAATAATTATTAAAAAAAATATATAGGCTACTTTTTTCAACTGACATTTTTAGCATATTTTTGGAGTGATATGAAAATTTTCGTCCTGTAACTTCATTCCTGAATGTCTTCAGAATAAGTTGGAATAAATATCTCATCAAAGAAAGGAATCTTTGATTTTAAATAAAATTTAATATGACCGCATATAAAAACAATTAAAATATATACTATTTATGACCCAAAAGTTATGAAACTTGGCCAGAATATGTAAATCCTCATGAGAAACACAATGGTTATAAGAGTTAAGCTCTAAATACAGCCTGTTAAAAATTGGAATCGTCACCGTGGTATCCCCTAATTACTCACGTTCCTTACAGGCGAGATTCGCTGTCTTCGACTTTCTCAGAGACCGGCCTTGGAGCTGCATGACAGTGCTATCGAAATGGATCGTCCCGATGTCATCTCTGACAGCCGCTGAGAAAGATTTAACTAAAGATTTCAACAAGGAGGAGGCTGATGCTCCTTACGTGTGCTGGTATCCGCCGCCAGAGGATTCTGATTACACGTAAGGTTTAATTAATAAATTATTATGTTCACACACACACACACACACACACACACACACACACACACACACACACACACACACACACACACACACACACACTTGCTAGCTACGTGGCAGTCAAAGCAAAAACCATGGCATCAACACTGCATATATGTGTATATATGTGTGTGTGTCGTGTGTGTCGTGTGTGTGTGTGTGTGTGTGTGTGTAGACAGATAGGTAGATAAGTATCTATCTATCTATCTATCTATCTATCTATCTATATCTATCTATCTATCTATCTATCTATCTATCTATCTATCTATCTATATATATATATATATATATATATATATATATATATATATATATATATATATATATATATATATATATATATATATATATATAAATATATATATATATATATATATATATATATATATATATATATATATATATATATATATATATATATATATATATATATATATATATATATATATATATATATATATATATATATATATATATATATATATATAACGTCCGGCATGCGTAACCAGTCTCATTTAAGATTTTTTTTTTATTTGCAGACGAATCAGGAAACTCGTCATAGTGGACAGCAACAGAGGAGAACATTGGGTCCTTCTACTCGGACGCCTGCGTGGTCGATACACCACTTATGAACAGTGCGAATACCTCGTCGCAAACATAATACTCACAAGTGATTGTGAACAAGAAGCTACTGCAGATGATGGCAAGCGACATGCAGCTGATGGCTCTGTCAAGAGAAAAGCACAGTCTACCGTACAGATCTCATCAAATCGAAAGAAAGTTAAGGAAAGGACGCGTGAAGCCGATACTGAAAAATCGGCTACGTCAGAAAAGACTGCACGTCCACGTACAAGTGAAACAGCTGTGAGTAATGGTGAAAACTAAATGTGAATCTTTCTTTCACTATATAGCATTTCTTTTGATAATTATGGCCTATATATACTATGATCGATAGAGGTACTCATCCCCCGAACGTAATCTTCCAGCAGGATGGTGCAGCTTCACGAAAGTCGCATGGTACCAGCAGGGTAGACAAAGAGGTAGTCAACAAATCTAAACCGTTGGCAAGCACTCATAACGTCGTAGCCAGCACCAGTTCTGGTGGGAAGGTTAGTATATGCTAGCTGTTTCACTTATCCACTTTCACTTATCAACAGTTGTGCTATAATGATAATAATATTGATAATATTAGAAATAAAACATTTCAAATCAATCACTATCCAAACACTTTAATTGCTACCATTCATACCTTTGACCGTGTCCTGGTACAAGACCTGCTGCAACATATTACAATAGGTAATTAATTATTAATTTCCTTACAGCCTAGATACTCTCTCTTCGACTTTCTAAGACTACGGCCTCAGAGCACCCTGACAGTGCTATCAAAATGGATCGTTAAGAAGTCATCTTTGAAAGGCAAAGAAAAAGAGTTAATTCAGGACTTCAACAAGAAGGAGGCAGATTGTTCATTTGTGTGCTGGTATCCGCCGCAGCAGGATTATGATTGCAAGTAAGGTTTAATAAACAATTATATGTTCACGTCACACACACACACACACACACACACACACACACACACACACACACACCCACGTACGTACGTACCAGCTATCAGAGCTATAACGTACACTTAATTGGCAGTCACAGCAAAATCCACGGGATAGACACTGCATGTGTGCGTGTGTGTGTGTGTGTGTGTGTGTGTGTGTGTGTGTGTGTGTGTGTCTCACACGTGACCCCGCGCTGACCTCTAGCTGGCCTTCCCACTACTCCTTTTTTCCTTTCTACTCCTTTATTTCTTGCCTCTTCTTATTCCCCTTTTACCTTTTCTCCCTTCTTCCACCATTCACTTAATATATTTCTCATTCACTCTCCATTTTCCGCGATCGTGTGTGTGTGTGTGTGTGTGTGTGTGTGTGTGTGTGTGTGTAGATGGATAGAGACATAAATAGACTGATAGATAAAGTCTGGCATAGGTACCCAATCTATTTCACTATTTTTTTTTTTTTCCAGACGAATCGCCACACTCGTCATAAACGACAGCAACCCTGGACCACATTGGCTGCCTGAACCAGGAGTCATCTTTGGCCAATACAAAACTTATGAGGAGTGCCAACACGTCGTCGACGAAATGGTATCAAGTGAAAATGTCGAAAGTCAGGCTTTGGCGATGTTGCGGCAATGTGATAAGGAACAAAAAAGGAGGGCAAGAACGATGGAAACAAATGCAGAAGAAACTGCTAAAGAAAAAACTGCAGTACGTCCAACTGAAAAAGATGTGAGTAATGGAGAGAACTAGTATGTGATTTTTTCCACTATAGCATTTCTTTCACATGGCCTATTTATGTACTCTCACCCCAACACACACACGTACACACGAGGAGCAGCATATGTTTTCTATAAAACACAGGAAGACTACTTGTCGAGAAAAAAATAGACTCGCTTAAATAGATTCTAGGGTAATTAATTACGTTTATGTTTCTCATTTTGCTTATTATCCAACAGCCTGTTACAGCTCACGAAACTGCAAAGAAAATACATACGGAGGCCCCGCTTGGTGCTACAGAGGTAGACGAGAGGCCGGTCGTCAGATCACCTCTGGCCATTTCTCGGCCCGAGAGGGAGGACGTCGTCAGATCACGTCCCCTGGCCAGTTCTCCGACCGAGAGGGACCTGGTCGTCAGATCACCTATGGCCAGTTCTACGGCCGAGAGGGAGGTCGTCAGATTACCTCTGGCCAGTTCTCAAGATGTCAACAGAGCTGAAGGCAGACGAGACGCCATTGACGTCTTTAGAGCAGATACACCCAGTACGTCTGATGAAGAACCCAGTGACGTACAAGTGAGTCTTGGGCTATTTTATACTTAATTTTTTTGTACAAGTCTTCGAACGTAAAACCATTACCCATACTCATTCTTATATGTCCTTCAAGACCTATACGTCCTAGGTGCCTTTGGAGACCCATGAAAACAACTTGTAAAGATTACTTACCTTAAAATTAAATCAGTCTGTAATTTTTTTTTTTTTAAATCCAGTACACCTACTTGACATATGCCTTTCTCTTCAGGTCCTGCCCGAGAAACAGCTGCCACAACAAATACAAGAAATTTTGAATGTCGTACTAAAACATGTAAGCAAAAAATTTGAGGAAGTAAGCAAAAAATTTGAGGAAGTGAAAACTTCTGTGGATAACCTTCAGAAACAGCTGCAACCAGTACTTCCAGGACCTTCGCAGCGGGTGACTGACGGTGAGACACCTCTCCCTACCGGATTTGTGCCTGTCCTTCCAAAGGACCCCTATGAAGTGCTAACATACTTCGGTTTTCCTGCTAGCACACCCGACAGTGTAAGTATTTTTTATATATTCGGTCAGGTTTTGCTATTAAATAAATAATTATATCATTTTTTTTTTCAGCGGTATCTACATGTAATATATAGAGTAACACTAAGAGTAACAAATATTTAATACTTCGCTAATATTGCATATTCAACAAAGACTGATCTAACTTAGTGGCAATAGTACGTTTTCCTGTCGTTACTGCAGTTAACTGCCATTGAG
Organism: Eriocheir sinensis; assembly: GCF_024679095.1. Taxonomy (NCBI): domain Eukaryota; kingdom Metazoa; phylum Arthropoda; class Malacostraca; order Decapoda; family Varunidae; genus Eriocheir; species Eriocheir sinensis. The sequence continues at coordinate 585,475 of NW_026111543.1, read as the reverse complement.
TGTGAATGGTTTTGCTAGCTGAAGTGCTACATATAAAGTTATATTTCCTAGTTTCAAATGTTGTTCATTTAGGTGCATCTTTAATTACTTTCCTTCATAATTGTTTTGCAGCTCGTATCAAAACACAGGCACTACTTTCTTGGCAATGCATCGACAGAGCCAATGAGAACTCACCGGTTGGCACTGAGGAAGGCATTAGTTCAGCTATGCCCGTTGCCCAAGCCTCAGTCGGGAAAAATTGGCTGACCCCTCCATCCGCCAACTCCTACATTATTTAGCACCCAGAGATGTCTGGTGCACTTCTGTTGAAGGGCTACTCCAAATCTAAGAGAAATATGGAGTCTGAAATGCCGAAATTTGTGCGCATGATTCAGGCGACAATGAGCATAAAACGCCAAGTCGACGAGTCGACGGTGAACGCTCATTTATCGGAGGCATTAAGGAAAGAAAGTGACAGATCAGGCTTCCGCAACACGGCGCGACCCAAGAAAACGACAGCACCAAACACAAGCACACCGTCCACGTCGGACGTACCAGGAACGTCAGGGCATGGGACTGGTCAAGACGAGGGAGAAAGTGACTCCGATTATATCGACAACGATGCGGAAAGTATCGTACCGCTGTCGAGTGGTAATGATACCGACAGGGCTACAGATGAACGGTACTCGGACGATGAAGAATCAATCACTGAATAACAAAGTATATATAGATACTGAGTGAAAAAAAATTATTTTTTGCCCTGATGTAGTTCTTTACGTGATCGATGTAATCACAGTATAATTCCACCTTACTTCTTACTAACTAAGCATGTTCTCATACTTAATTAACAGCTTAAAAAATATGTAACTCTCTCTGCTATATAATCTATTATACATGTACGCCACCTATCATTTACTATTTATTTTCTTTACTAACATATGCTAATCGCATGGACTGTACTTTTGTTGATGACGGTAAAAGCTACATTAAGGGTAAAAAAAAATATATATATATATATATATATATATATATATATATATATATATATATATATATATATATATATATATATATATATATATATATATATATATATATATATATGTGTGTGTGTGTGTGTGTGTGTGTGTGTGTGTGTGTGTGTGTGTGTGTTACTATACTCATTAATACACAGACCAAAACATGCAGGTGTATATGGAACAATTAATATTGAGTTATATTTAGGTTCATTATGTGTACGTTATGCCAAGGCAAGCAAAATAATTAACTTTCTATATACATTATGTATGTCAAGCTAGGGTAGTGCATGCTGGCTGCAACTTGAGTTTAGAATTAGAAAGTTGTTAATAAAGCTGCCAAAGTTACGCACGCCAATTAACTTGCTTTAATTACTGTACGTATACGTACGCACCTTATATATACACTGAGATAGTAATGAACTACATGAAATTAAACAGGTACAATAAGATATTACATTCTGTTTTCATACTGGTGTGTATATATAAAATAAAAATGAATGGACGTCGTCTTCACACGATTCTCAATTAATATCCCCATGTAAAAAAAAAAAAGGGAAATAAGAATTTAAAGGATTTAATATAATTTATTAGGTAAGTAAATAAAAATAATTGGGTAAGTAAATAATTATTTAATTAATATTTTGAACAATTAATAAATGCGGTCACCTGCGGACGTTGGCAGGATTAAGACGACTGCGGATGCAAAATCGTCTACTAATGCAGACGCTAGAAGGATCTGGATGATTGCGGACAGGATATGGTCTCGTCCGCATCCTCCTAGTCGTATACAGAAACGTCCGCGGCTGTGGACGTCAGAAGGACGTCGGTTTTACAACTTTTTGTCAGCAGGGAACGTTTCTCTCTTGAGAAAACGTCGCCTCCGAGGAAAAACTGATCGAATGTTTTAAAATACTTAATGGTTTCACGGGAATCATAGAATAGATCAACATTGATTATGATCGATGACACTTTTGCGCACGAGGAACAATGGCGTAAAACTCAGATGTAGACAAATGAAAATTCAGACTGCACCGATTTTTTCTTCACACCAACGTTGTAGTGCGAGGAATTCAGAATAAGCTTCCGCAAATCAGTGGTACAGTACAACAACTTTGATTGACTCCTTCAAAAATAAGCTCGATAATCGTCACTTCCTTCAACTTAATATCAACTAGGGTAGAAATGCAACGTTTTGGAGTCTTCTGATTAATGTAAAAGGCACTTAGGTTGGACAGACCACCAGAAGTCTGGACCATAGGGATCTGTGTGGTCTGATTTTCTATGGCAAACAATATGTAAATCTCTCTCTCTCTCTCTCTCTCTATCTCTCTCTCTCTCTCTCTCTCTCTCTCTCTCTCTCTCTCTCTCTCTCTCTCTCTTCTTGTCTTATGACAAGTTATTACAGATTGTAATACTCTTTCCCTTTCAATTTATTACAGAGTTGTAGATACGGTATAACATGCAGAAAACCTTACTACCATACGAATAAAATCAATATTCCTCAAAACAAACTTACTTCATTCCCAGGAGATCCACGACTCCCAGTTAAGAAACTACTGGAGTTAGAAGCAAGAAACAATAAACAATATCCAGCAATTGTTGCATGAGGAGGTAACACAGGCTACTATTTACTTGAAGCACTGGGTGTTCGTTATTAACCGACTATCAAATTTAGTCTACACAAGCAACTGGCGCGTTGCCAGACAGGGATTATTTTACCATATTGCAAAACCTATTAGGTTGAGTCAGCCGAAATATGCTTATATGGCGGCGTTAGGGCGTCGGGATATGCAGGGTGCCAAAATTAATTTATAGTTAGTTTGTGCGTGTGTGTGTGTGTGTGTGTGCCCCGCCTATATGGGTCGTACAGCGACGCGCCCTCGACATTTTCGACCACGCGTGCGACGTCGCAACGGGTTTTATTTTCAAAAAGTGGGTTCCATCTGCGTACAGTCGCGCGCATTCGCACGATTCACTAGACGATCCCGTCGCCTGTCTCGCCCTCGCTTACGTGCGTATGGGCAGAACGCCCCTTCACTCGCCATGTTGCTGTGAGTTGAAACTGGGCAAACTCACACGAGACAGTGGCGATGGGCTCCCCACAAATTTCGTTACATTTCCAAAATCGGCCTTAACCGTCGCAGAGCGAAATCACAGATGTGTGATCCCAGCATAAAAAATATATTCAGTTCGGTTCATGCTGTTGTCAATAATATCCTTCAATGTCCAAAAAATTACAGCTACACGCATAATATTATAAATCATTGATATACAACATGTCTCTACCATATCATTGCAGGGCCTAAAAATTAAGCGAATGCAGGGGGAATTCGAAGGAAATGGGCTGGCAGATGCAGTATCCGCCTGTAATTCGTGACGGCTGACTTTGGAGTCCTTCAGCTTGTAATCAAACCACCTCATGGACCACAAATGCCTCTCATGGGCTATTTCTCCTCCCCTTCCCCCACACACACACATTAATTAATTTATTAATTTAATTGTATAATGAACTACTTCTTTTCAGAGAAGAACTGCTGGCTATGTCAAGAGTGGAATTTGAGCCCCGCTCAGTCAGGCATTTCTGCTGACAAAGGGTGGTTACTGTCCACACACCTTGAGCAGGTAGAGAGCAGAGTATGTGAATGTGTAAGGCCTCAGTAGCACATTCCCACTTCTTGTTTGGGAGGTACTTTCTGGCAGACAAAGAACCCAGACCTTGTCATTGTCCTTTGAGCCTATGATGATTAAGAACTCATTGCCCTGGAGACACATAGTGAGTGTGACATCCAGGTTGTCAGTAGGGAGTTAATGGGAAGAGGCCTCCCAAAGGTAGATATGTTATTCAAGGCTGTTATTCAAAATTGGTTGATTAGTTAATATAGCAAATAAGATAGGCCACTATCTGAGGGCGGCTGAAATACATATAAATGCTACAGTGATGGCAGGAGTTCATATTACTCCACACCGGAATAACAAAACACAGGTTGCCACAGCACTTGATCTATGTTTTTCAAAACACTTTATTTCTAAGTGAGCAAGCTTTGTGTAAGAAATGGAAGGTGGTTTTATAATTACAGTATCCAACAAGTGTGCATCACAATAAACAATTTATTATGTAATCTATTTTCCTAAGATATTTAATACATCTACAAAATATTGCAGTTTTCAAATAATATCCCTCTTTTACTACTAACGCAATGCTTGACAATAGTTGGATAGTGAACCCTATTAATATAACCTTTTTTTTTTTTACAGCTAAGGGAGACAGTTCCAAGGGGCGTAAATAAAACAAATAAAAAAATATAAAGCCGCTACTCACTTCCGAACAGAGTCAAAGGAATGTCCAAAACGAGAGGTCAGTTTCGGGAGGAAAGGTGTCCTGATACCCTCCTCTTGAAAGAGTTCAAGTCGTAGGCAGGAGAAATATAGATGAAGGAAGCTGTTCCAGAGTTTACCAGCGTGAGGATGAAGGAGTGAAGATGCTGGTTGACTCTTCCATAAGGGGTTTGGACAGTATAGGGATGAGCATGAGTAGAAAGTCGTGTGTAGCGGGGCCGCGGGAGGAGTGGAGGCATGCAGGTAGCAAGTTAAGAAGAGCAGTCAGCATGAAAATATCGATAGAAGATAGAAAGAGAGGCAACATGGCGGCGGAATTTGAGATGTAAGACTATCAGTATGAGGAGAAGAGCTGATGAGACGAAGAACTGACTCCACTCTGTCAAGGAGAGCTGTGTGGGTGGACCCCCACACACACATGATATGAATCCTACATACGAGGTCGGAAAAGGCACATGTAAATGGATAGCAACTGTGCGAGGTAGAAGAACTGGCGGAGACGGTACAGAACGCCCACTTTACTTTACACTTCACTTTCTCTTTACTCAGAAGAAGTGGCCTCACACCTGGTGCAGTAAGCTCGGCTGTACACTGAAACTTTCCATATGTAAGAGAGTATGCGATAGGGATTAGTTGTGTTTATTAAGATTATAGACGCATCCTCTGCCTCCCTTTCTTTTTGACAGTGGTGGCTCATATTTAGCATATGTTCCGCGTTTGTGTGATTGTGAGTCACTTATGGAGTGTTTTAGGGCTAGACTGTGACGAAAGGGTCAGTGGAGGAAGCCCGTCAAGTGTAAACAAAGTTCGTGTCGGCCAGTTTTACAGGAGTGAAGACTAATGGACAGTGATTGAGGCCGCAAAAGAGTTCTTGGAGGGTATGTGGTCTGCAGATATGGCAATTATTATTTGCCTCGAGTAGAACACGTCTGGTCTGTATGCTTTGTTTTCTCTTCATAGGAGCTGCCAATACAAAGGCCTGTTTTGAGATAAATCTCACGACACTTGTGACATCAAGGTTATATTAGTGATTTGGCTCTCCTACCCTAAAATCCCGCTTTCCCACCAGGTCTCCAAGCTTGTTGGAGATAGGGAAAGAGAAAAATAAGGTAGGATGTATTGTGTTAAACTATTTCTGCCAAGTGATCTACAAAAGCTGGTAAATGTGTGTAACAGTGAATGCAAAATATGGAAGTTAAAAGGTTAATGTCAACAAAATGTGGAGTGGTTGAGAGTCAAGCACAGCATCCTGAGATGGTTTGGCAACATGTCTTATTTACTTACCTCAAAAATAGATACTCCTTCAAGAGAATCCTCAGAACTTTTACTTTATATGTTAGTCTTCTTTACTTAAAATTCTATAACTACTAGATGTGTAGTTTATTTCGTATTTGTATATGCTGCATGTACACATGTATGCTGCCTGCTTAGTATGTGTTTGTTTCATGTACAGATGCATGCTGCCTGCTTATTATGTGCTAATTCCTATATTTTCTTTGTTTCATAAACAATGTTTCCTTATATTCTTATTCCTGTACCCTTTGATCTTGGTAAACATTAATTTTATGTTTCAAAACCATTATATCTGCATATGACACATGTCTGTTAATGCAGTTGCTTACCTTAATAGCTTGTACTATGTGTAGTTTACAATTTTCTGGCCTCTTGTGAGTGTTATTTTGCTAATTTCTATCGCTTATGTTATTCAATGAAAGCCAATAAAGTATGGAATTAGAATATATCTGCATTGATTTTACTGTCTACCGTGTTTATATAGAACGTATATACAAGTTATATATGTTTCATATGATTTCCTATTACACACACACACACACACACACACACACACACACACATATATATATATATACATATATATATATATATATATATATATATATATATATATATATATATATATATATATATATATATATATATATATATATATATATATATATATATATATATATATATAATATCAATACAAGAAATGAAACAAAATACAGGTATGTAAAATAAAACAGGCGAGTGGCAAAAGACTACCCACATGCTGTCCTGAAGACCAACTATTATCCCGGACTCTAGAATAAGTTGTCCAAGTGGAATCAAGAATGAGCTCCGGTGAGACAGCATGAGCCAAGAATAATGGTGCCACTATAAAATAAATGCCTGCGCCATGACGGGCTCGGGCCGACCATCAGGCCCTATAGGCCATATGTAAAAAAAAAAAAAGCTTACCCTGAAGTTGTACACCATAAAAATATAAAAATAGTCACGTGAGGAGGCGCTGAGCGGACTGATTTTTTTGTATAGTCCTGACCATGGAGGTATTAAGGGTGGAGTGGCTGTGAGGCGCGCGGTCAGTACTGTCTTGGGTGAGCCCACCGTTCTTCCCCGTCCGCCATATTGTTGTAGGGGTTGTCACTTCAGTAGCACTTTTTTTTTTACCCCATTTTACACTGTTTATACTTACTTATAATATGCAGGCGTGTCAAATGAAACCACAGTGTAACTGCTACCCATATATTGCATGCCAACAGGTCCTTCAGATTAAATATTATTTATCATGCACAGAATCACATTCCACTAAATAGTAGTAATTTATTCATGCTGGCTCTACTTCTGGCGCCTTTAAGGGATATTAGTCGTGCAGTAAACTGTTTGGCTGCATATATGTGCCTGACCTGCAGATAGGTCTCGCCTACAGCCTTGATCAGTAACACAAGATGATTAGTGAACGGATCACTGTCTAACATGTGCTGTGCCAGGCTGGAGAAGACAGCCCTCTCCTGGAATTCAGACAGTACCGTACAATTGTTACAATATTGTTGCCAAGCATTTGTTGACAAATTTGCATATGGTTTGTTGTAATGCCGTGATGTGAAGGCAGAATAAACTTAGAATTATAAGGAAAATAAGTAGGTTAAGTCATTATAAGTGATTACAAATGGTTATAAGTGAACATAAGTAGTTATGAGTGATTATAAGTCACTAAAGGCCATCATAGATATGTAAGTAATTGTAAGAAGCTATCATTAATCATAACCTATAACATAACACATCCCCCCCCTCCTCAGACTACAATTACAACATGTGGTGCAATACTTACGTCACTTTCCCGCCAGAACTTAGCGTCTACCATCCCTCCTCTTTCCTTCCCTCCCCCTACCAGCGCACGCATTTCGCAGTTGTTGCCAGCTCTTGCTTGTCAATACCCTATCAGTTAGTCATCCACCCTTGCATATATTTTTTTCCGCTGCTTCACATGTAATTTCGTCACCTTGCAAGTTAAGAGACCGTACCCATATATAAACTACCCTAGTATTCCCTTCATTTTAATTAAACCGTGATAGATTATAAATCAGCTACTTGGCCCCTCTTCCCGCCTACAGGGCCGCCGCAGGGCAGGTATTAAACTCAGGGTAGCGTCTCCCGGGGCATCATTTCGCCCGCTCAACCCACTACTTGCCCGCAGGTATGTACTACGTGACTCTCCTCCTCCACCCCATTTTCCTCCTAAGTGCTCCCCAGGGTTAATTACCGTCTCTCCTTTAGCTAATGTGTGTCTTAATTATCCTGTAAATGCATTTCTGATCCTAGTAAATGAAATAAGCTTGATCATTTCGCCCTCTCAACCTACCCGCAGGTCTGGCCCATTCTCTGCCACACACACACACACATTCACACACACACACACCCCACACACCCACACGAACCCGTGTACCTATCCCGATGTGCTCTTTCAGTTGTTAACCTCAGTACTCCTCTTCTTTCCGCGATAGGGGTTGTAGGAGGGAGCCTCCTTAAGCGTTCTTGGAGCCTTACGAGGGGTAGGAACGGGGAGTCGAGCCCCCCTAAAAATTTCTTTCTTTGTCCCCTATTGCGGGAAGTTCTTTGGGAGTATATAGGCCAGTAATCTGTGGTTTATCTGTAGGGTAAGAAGTGTTAGTAAAATAGGAGGCAGTATGTTTTGTTGTTTCGACGGAAATTGTCATCGCTTGGCACGGGCCTCCCGGAAGTGTAAAGTCCCCCCTCCCTGAGTTTTTTTGTCATATATCATATGTACCTGGTTTTGGCAATAGTTGTACACCCGCGCAAGGGTAAGTTTTCGTGGAAATTCTCAGCCATGTTCTGATTACCATTGTGAGGAGAAACTAGAACCCAGTCGTGTGTCCATTCGCCCACTTCTGTCAGTTCAGGTAAATCGTGCCTTCAAGTAGCAGTTAACTGTAAACCGTGTCGTCAGTTATGAGTATGTATACATTATAAACTAAGTCTCACATGAATAAATGAACCAACCCTATTTATTGGCCTTTATTTCTTATCTCATCTCCCGTCGTGAGTTTGGTCCGGCCCGCTGTGAGTTACAATACATCTTTACCTTGAGTCCTCCCCGCTCGCCACGTTACCCCCCTGCTTACGGAATCAGAGTCTCGCTTTGGGTCACTTTAACCCCTAATTAAATCCTCAGTCCTTTATATACATATATTTTAAGGTTACCAGTGAGCTACCGGTGACATAGTTCATCGGTAGATCTCTAGGTGGTGGCAGCAAAACTACCTCCAGGGTGAGTCCCCCTTGTTTTTGACCAGATACCCATTAGTTGACTTTCCTTTTTAACATCATTTAGTGCCCCGAATTTCCGGGCACGACAGTCACTATACTGTAAAATTTTATCTTTGAATTTTCTTTCACACACAAGACAAATGGCAACATCTCTGGATGGAAAAGATAGGTGGCCTTTATTTTCAACTGAGATAAATCAGTGAGTTGCATCCAGATGTTGGGTAAATAAAGCATTGCAGCACGACTCACCCTTTAAAAATCACTTAGGTTTTAAGCTGACAAATCCGACTATGTAGCCAACGTTCTTGTCAGAGATATGTTGCTAACACTTTGATCAAATAATCAAAGTGCATATGTCCTGTGCATCAGTCTTATTTTTGAAAGTTATGCACGCTTGCTTGAATATCAAATATAAAAATGAATTAATGAATAACTTACTGGTTAAAAATAATGGATGGATCAGATTGTTGTTCGCTTGTTCATTGCACCCAAATGAAACACAGGTAGTCAGCATTCAAGACCACACACGGAGCCACACTCCTGCCTTTATTACTCTCGCTGCACGAGAGCTCTACTGAATTATAGACAGAGAATATGTGTGGATCGACTTGAGTCAAGACCTGACACCCCTTATTAATTATCTGTCCTCACCCTGACCTCGGTTGTCCTCCTCGACCTGAGTCATCATATTGCCCAACCTATAAACATACCTGACTCACCCTATTAACTATGTGACCTCACCCCTTAGACAGGGACAAACATGCATTCCAACGTAGCGAAATGCTTCCATGACGTGTTTCATCACTGCCCAGCAGTCGCTGTCTAGCCCTACAAAAAGATGGCCGACTGACAGTTCGCTGGCATCAGCCCGAGCACCTCACGGCCTCTCCACCCTTTATACCTCCATGGTCTTGACCGTAATGGGAAATGCAGGGGAGCCAAAGACGGAATTCGAGCCTCGTCACGCATAGTGTGGACTCCGCTTTAACGGAGCGAAACAAGCACTGAGACGGGCCGCTTGCATCTCTGCATCAGTGGGCTCAGGATCAAAGGACAGTGGGTCAACCGGCGCGCAAAAATATGTCGTCAGTATGTAGAGCGAGAGATATGAAATAGAAAACGAAAGTATTCACGTCGAACGGTAACGGAAATAAAATCGAAAGTATTTACGTCGAGCGGTAACTCAAATATAATCGAAACGAACTTTCATTGTCTTTGTCTTTGATTGACGAAATCGTATCTTCTAGGTTTCTGTAGTAAATATAATATTTTTATATATATATATATATATATATATATATATATATATATATATATATATATATATATATATATATATATATATAGATAGATAGATAGATAGATAGATAGATAGATAGATAGATAGATAGATATTAATTGGAGGCAGGTGGGAGGGAGACAGATCGCAAGAAGGCAAGTTGGAGGGATGCTAGAGAGGCAGTGCCGCAGCTGAATGGAACAATTTCAAAGGAACAAGAATATAGCTTTAGTCTGAATAGATATCCAACGTTGTAGTAAATAAAACACATATTTGACGTTTTACACCAGCCTGCTCATTTTCTTCCTTATTTTCTGGAATTATTGATTTCTCTATTTAAATCCTAATCCAAAAAAAAACAGTCTACATCTTACAAAATATGTAATTACATCTAATGGTAAATTCATAATTTCATTACTATCTTTTGACAGCTTTTGAATTATATTCCTACCGGGCTTTAGTTCCCCTTCTCCATGGTAAGATACAAACATGTCCTCCAATTGTTATAGCTGTGGAAAAAATGTAT
>NW_026111543.1:538933-574754 GCF_024679095.1 Eriocheir sinensis | reverse complement strand
AACGACGCGCCACGAAAATGATACCAACCTTAAGGGCTCAACCGTACGAGGAACGACTCAAGCGACTCAATCTCTTTTCATTAGAGAAAAGACGCCTACGAGGAGATATGAATCAAGTCTTCAAGTATCTGAAAAAATTCAATAACGTCGATTACTCCAATTTCTTTGAATTGCAAACCAACCTAAGAACTAGAAATAACGGCTTACCCATTCAGTCTAGTCGATGTAACACAGACATCGGAAGGAGTTTCTTTTCAAACCGAGTCATCCGTCACTGGAACAATCTTCCTTCAGAAGTAGTAAATGCGAATACTATCAACTCCTTCAAATATAGAGTCGACCGTCACTTCGCTGCGTCGGGAGTAAACTGAATATTGAGTTGCTTTCATCTGCTCCTCAATATCGAGGTGCTTTCATCTGCTCCTCAATGTCGAGGTGCTTTCATCTGCTCCTCAGGCCCCAAGTGGCTGTCGAGCAGATTAAATCACCAAAGCGGGCAACCTCGTAATGAGCCAATAGGTTTTCTGTTGCCTGCGTTTCCATGTTTCCTCCTCCTCCTACTCTTCATTTTCTTCTCCTCATCTTCTTCTTCTTCTTCTTCTTCTTCTTCTTCTTCTTCTTCTTCTTCTTCTTCTTCTTCTTCTTCTTCTTCTTCTTCTTCTTCTTTTCCTCCTCCTCCTCCTCCTCCCTCACTCTTACTGATTAGCCTTTCTTTTTTTACATACGCGTGTTTGTTTGTGTGTGTGTGTGTGTGTGTGTGTGTGTGTGTGTGTGTGTGTGTGTGTGTGTGTGTGTGTGTGTTTTCAAGTTTGCGTCTATTCTTGGATCATTTTGTTTTTCTATTAAGTGATTATATTTCTCTCTCTCTCTCTCTCTCTCTCTCTCTCTCTCTCTCTCTCTCTCTCTCTCTCTCTCTCTCTCTCTCTCTCTCTCTCTCTCTCTCTCTCTCTCTCTCTCTCTCTCTGTGTGTATGTGTGTGTGTGTGTGTGTGTGTGTGTGTGTGCATGATAACAGTACAGACATGAGTTTACGTGCAGGTTTAACATGCGTTGGCTCGTAGCTCTGGACACGCAGCAAACACACACACACACACACACACACACACACACACACACACACACACACACACACACACACACATTTATACACATAAACCATCGTCATTATTATCATCATGTTTGTCATCACATTCTTTTTGTTCTTGATATTATTTTTCTTTTTGTTCTTTTCTTGTTCTTCGTTATTATCATTGTTCTTGTTCTCGTGGTTGTTGTTGTTCTTCTTTTTTTACTTTTTCTTGTTCTTCTTAGTCGTCTTCGTCTTTCTCTTCTTATTATTCTTATTCTTATTCTTCCTCATTCTTTTTCTTCATCTTTTTCCTTCTTGTTTACGATCATCAGAATCACCATATCACCACCACCAACACCACTACAGTCTCTCCCTTCCCCTCACCACCACCACCACCACCAGCACCAGCAGGGGCTCGTCGTGTAGGGCGGATGTGTGGTGGACGGTGAGTCAAGGGAGCGAGGCGGGGCGTGCCCTGCCTGACCCGACACTTCCGGGGACAGCCTACACTGCCTGCATCCCCTTCCCTTCCCTTGCCTTGCCTTCCCTTCCCTTCCCTTCCCTTCCCTTGCCTCCAATTCCCTTCCCTGCACCTGCCATCCCTTCCCCTCCCTTCCCTTCACCTGCTTTGTCGAACCCTCCATCAGCACAACCCTGTCAGCACTCCCCTTGTCAGTCTCCTATATCGTTACTCTTCAGCACTCCCTCTCAGCACATGTTCCTTTCTCTATCAGCACTCCACCTGTCAGTATTTCCCCTTCAGCACTCCCTTCCTCTCTCAGCACTCCTTTACCAGTACTACCGTTGTTAGCATTCCCCTGTTAGCACTTCTCTTCCAGCACTATCCGGTTAACACTCTCCTTCCCCTTCCTCTGCCACCTCTTCCCTGTCCAACATTCTGTCAGCACTACCCTATCAGCACTCCCTGCCTCTATCAGCACTCCTATATCAGTAGTCCTCTGTTAGCACTTATTTCATTCCTCCTTTCTCAGCACTCATGTCAGTATTTCCCTCCCAGCACTTCCCTTCTTCCTCTCCCCATCACGCCAATAAACCTTCCTCTGTCAGCACTCCAACATTCCTTCCTCTGTCAGCACTCCTTTGTCAGCACTTTCCTCCTCTTCCCATCACCATCAGTACAGCATTCCTCTTTTTGTCAGCACTCTTCTGTGAACATTCCCTTTGCCAGCACTGCCTTCCTCTTCTTAGTAGTAACATTCATTCCTCTTCTCAGCACTAGTACTCTTTCCTCTTCTCAGCACTCTATCAGCATTCCTTTCATCTCCCCATCAGCACCACTACACTATTTCTTCCACTGTCAGCACTACAGTACCTTCCTCTCCTTAGCACTAACATTCCTTCTTCTCAGCACTAACTTTCATTACTTGTTAGTCAGCACTCCTCTATCAGCATTCCTCTCCTCTCCCCATCAGCACCACTACACTATTTCTTCCACTGTCAGCACTACAGTACCTTCCTCTCCTCAGCACCAACACTCCTTCCTCTTCTCAGCACTTTCTTCCTCTATCACAACTCTTGTCAGCACTCGTTAGTCAACTCTCCTTTCCTCTCCCCATCACCCCAACATGTCCCCTTTTCATCCCTCCAGCACCCTCCTCCTCCTCCTCCTCCTCCTCCTCCTCGTGGTTTCCTTTCCCCAGCAGCCTTCTTGCCTATAATCGCGTGTCCTCACAACCCGCCCCTCTCAGCGCCATAACTTTCCCCCTCGCCCTCCTCGTCTCCTTGCCTCCTTACCTTCCTAATCTCATATAGGGTTACCGTGCTTGCCTGCCTGCCTGCTTGATACATACATACATTCATGCATACATACATTCATACATACATACATACATACATTCATACATACATACGTACATACATATCATACTTAGTTCCATTCGTGTGTGTGTGTGTGTGTGTGTGTGTGTGTGTGTGTGTGTGTGTGTGTGTGTGTGTGTTTGTCTGAGTGTAACCATGTCTGTTTTTTTCTGCTTTTTTTGTTTATTTTTACTGTATGTTTGATTTTGTCCTTCTATGTCTGTTTTTTTTTGTCTCTGTCTGTTTGTCTGTATTTCTATCTGTCTGTCTATCTACCTGTTTGTGTCTCTTTGTCTGTATCTATCAATCTATCTACGAGTATCTATCTATTTACGTGATTTTCTTTACTGTTTATTAATTTATTATTTTCTCCTCTTTTTTGCAGGTAAGAGAAATGGAGATGGAAACGGAAGACTAAGGTAAGGTGAAGGTTTAATTTCTCTCTCTCTCTCTCTCTCTCTCTCTCTCTCTCTCTCTCTCTCTCTCTCTCTCTCTCTCTCTCTCTCTCTCTCTCTCTCTCTCTCTCTCTCTCTCTCTCTCTCTCTCTCTCTCTCTCTCTCCATATCTATCTATCTATCTATCTATCTTTTTATTTAAGGATATAGTAAGACAAGGAAGTGGAAGAGAAAGGAAGTACAGTGGGAGTCCAGTTATAATTTATGGTATAGGTCTCTCTCTCTCTCTCTCTCTCTCTCTCTCTCTCTCTCTCTCTCTCTCTCTCTCTCTCTCTCTCTCTCTCTCTCTCTCTCTCTCTCTCTCTCTCTCTCTCTCTCCGCTATAAGGAAAAGGTTGTTGTTAATACGCTGATGGCTGATGTTCCTGAAGAAAAAAACAATAACAATAAAGTGGGTGTGTTTATTTATCACGCCGGGAGGCGGTGGCTGAGTGGTCAGCGTGGGGGCGCGGCATCCTGGAGAATGCAGGCTCGCGTCCCGCCCGCCGCCACAAGCAAACTGGCAATTTTTCAGTCACCGCCGAGTGGCCGAAGACTACCACATGCTGTCCTGAAGGCCAGCTCTCAACCCTGAGTCTAGATTCTCTTTCTAAAAGAGGATCAAAGATGAGCTCCGGGACAGCATGAGCCGATCAAGATGACGCCACTATAAACACTTGCCTGCGCCACAACGGGCTGCGGCCGATCACCAGGCCCCATAAAAAAAGCCTACCCCAGCCATAGGCGGAACTTAAAAAAAAAAAGATAAGCACCGAGGCCACGCGCAGCTGTATCGTGTGCCCCAACTTTGCCTTTGCCTCGCTGGTCTGTGCGGGTGACGAACTTAACTCTGTGTTGCAATATTGGTGCCCCGCTATAACGCAATATTTGGTCAGCGTACGTTTTTTTTCCTTAACCTTCACGCGGGCCACATCGTCCTCATCCTCATCATTTCCTCACGTGTTCGTCCTCTAATTCTTACTCGGCTGTCTCATTTTCTTTGATCCTGACGTAATGACCTTCTCTGGAAAATGTTTTATATAGGTATTATTTTTGCCGCGTCCGTCCGTGTGTTCCCAGCGACCTCCCCGCAGGACACATCAACGCCGCACGCATGCAAAACTCTCCTCCCTAGTTTCCGCACTTTTAATTCTCACGGCCTGCCTTTGCTGCTCCCCCGGCATCACAGTTTTCATGGTCTTTGTTTGGATGAAGTTCTGCTCCTGTTATCAAGTTTGCTCTGTTTTCCCTGAACCTCCAATGTGGGCGCACCTTCCACGGCCTTAGTGCGTTCCTGGCAGCCCCTCGCGTCTTTGTATTTCAACGCGGTTGTCCTCTGTCCCTGCATCTCCCGCCCCTTCCACCTCCCTTATCTTCCCCCCCCCTACCACTGCCTAAGTATCCCCTTCCCTTTCCAGCTCCCTTATCCAACCTCTTTTTACGATCTTGGTATGTTCCCGGCAGCTCCTCGTGGCTTTGTTTTCACGCGGTTGTCTTCCGTCCCTGCATCTCCCTCCCCTACCACCTCCCTTATCTTACCCCCCTACCACTGCCCAAGTATCCCCTTCCCTTTCCATCTCCCTTATCCAACCCGTTTCTGCGATCTTAGTATGTTCCTGGCAGCGCTTCGTGGCTTTCTTTTTCACGCGGTTTTTCTATCCGTCTCTTTGCATCTCGGTCCTCTTCTCCTCCCCAACATATTCAACTCCCTTCCAAGGCATTAGTGTGTTCCTGTAGCTCCTCTTATCTTGTTTTTTCACTATTTCTCTCATCTCTCTGCGTCCCCTTTCTCTTCCATCTCTTTATCTTGAACCTCTACATTGGGCGCACCTCTCCCGGCATTAGTGTGTTCCTGCAGCTCCTCACGTCATGTTTTTTCATGCTTTCTTTTATCTCTTCGTCCCCTTTCTCTTCCACTCTATTTTCTTGAACCTCTACATTGGGCGACCCTCTCCCGGCCTTAGTGTGTCCCTGCAGCTCCTCGTGTCTTGCTTTTTCGTTCGTTTTCTTCATCACGTTCATTTGTTTTGCTTTGCTGATTGGCGAGTGTGTTGTATTGATGATCTTGTGTATTGTAATGGTCTCTCTCTCATTCTCTCTTTCACTCTCATTTATCTCTTTCTATGTGCATTTCTTCCTTCCCCTGTGGTGTCATCTCTCTTTTTCTCTGTTGTTTCACCTCCTTCTCTGTGCTGTCATCACTGTCTCTGTGGCGTCATATCTTTCTCTGTAGTGCTAAATGTCTGTGATGTTATATAATTCTTTCTCTGGTTTCATCTTTTTCTCTGTTGTTCCATCTCTCCCTGTGTTGTCATTCCCCTTGCTCTGGTGTCCTCTCTTTCCCTGTGGTGTCATATCTTTCTCTGTTGTGTTAAATCTCTCTGTGATGTCATATAATTCTTCCTCTGGTTTCATCTCTTTCTCTGTTGTTCCATCTCTCCCTGTGTTGTCATTCCCCTTTCTCTGGTGTCCTCTCTTTCCCTGTGGTGTCATCATTCTCTCACTGTGTCGTCATCCCTCTCTTTCTCTCACCGTGGAATCAGGTCTTATTGTTCCCAAGCTCTCGGTAACCAGTCGATGCGGGTGTAGGTAGGTAGGTGTGATGCCTTGCTGCGGGACACTGTGGGAAGGAAAGCAGACGTCCACTGACTTATCTTTGCTTGCCTCGTAATGCTAAGAACCGACACAAAGGTACGAAAGATGCCCTCCGATCAGCAGCCTCTTCTTGTGTGTGTGTGTGTGTGTGTGCGTTAATATAAGTCTCATATACTAAAACCTTTCGGGGCTTACATATCCACATTAGTTAAGGCTTTCGTAGAGGTTGTGTTAATATTTCCATGTACAGTTTTATGAGCTTAGTGATAATTTGACAAGGCCTCTGCACCATGAACGGGGAAATCACTCATGAGAACCCGACTTATCTTCTTTGTGGCCTTGGGAAATGGTTGTTGTGAGAGCCGAAAGCGTCTGAGAATACGAGACTTAGACCAAGGGGATACATTACAGAAGACAGTCGGCCGATACAAGAAAACACTCATGAGAACCCGACTTACCTCCCTTTTGGCCTTGGGAAACAGTTGTGAGAGCCTAGAGCGCCTGGAGAATACGGGACTAAGAACAAAGGGATATAGCACAGAAGTCGGTCGGTCTATATAAGACAGGTCTCGTAAACTATAAATACAAGTGATATCTTCCTTTCTCTAGCGTCGAATATGGGATTAACGACAAAGGGATATATTTCAAAAGTTAGTGGGCCTATGGACCTTTCAAGAGAGTATCAGAACATCTTTCCTCCCGAAATTGACATCTCTTTTGGCCCCTCGTCTTAACTCTTTTTATACGAGCAGTGATTTGCGGGCCTTTTTTTTTTTCCTTGAGCTATTTCCTTTGCTGTAAAAAAAATTTAAGACAGCTCTCGTAAACTGTATATACAAATGATATCTTCCTTTCCCTCGCATCGGGTGTGAAGGAGGCAGCGTTTACGCGTTCTCTATCCGAGGCACGTTGTTAGGTATGTGTGTGAGGCCTCAAGCTTGCCGCCACCAGCTGTTGCCATTCTCCTCATCGCTAAATGGACGCAGCTGTTTAGGTTGTCAATGGTACTCCGACTTACTACCTTGATTCTTGTCTCTTAACCTTATATTTCTTTTCCTGAAGGACAGTTGTGTAGGTACGTGTGCCGCCACCAGCTGTTGTCATCCTCCTCATCACTGAATGGACGCAGCTGTTTAAGTTTTCAACGTTATTATTATTATTATTATTATTATTATTATTATTATTATTATTATTATTATTATTATTATTATTATTATTATTATTATTATTATTATTACACACACACACGCCAGACAGTACGCGGTGCAGGACATGTGCGGGCGGCGCCGGTGGGGACGGTCGCGCCTGGCAATACGAGGCGCCTCACCTTAACAGTCCGCCTTGCTCCCTCCCGCCGCAGCCAATGGCCCCTGATTGATGCTTCGCGGCCCGAGGGGAGCGCGCCGTCGCCTCATCAGGAATGCCCGGGTCAAAGGAGCGGCCTAAACGACGCCCTCCACGCCAGAATTCACTAATTTTTTTACATCACCCCGGCGGTAGTTACGTTAGCAAAGACCTTGTAGGAAAAGAATGCAGGGTGCTTTTATCCTTCGCTGATTAAACTCACGGCCGTTCAGATAGCAAGAAGCCTTAACGAGGAAAAAACAGGCCATCGGGAGACGCTAACGCCGGGCTAGCGGGAGGCGGCCGACAACAGGTGGCGCAGGAAGGTCTGGGATGGTTTAAAGCTGGGTCTATATTCTTAACATTTCGGCGTCCAAGCTCACATGTTTGACACGGTTTTTGTAGGAGTTTTGGGCATTTCCACGGGTACTTTAATGACCTTAGTGGTAGTTCGACCCTTTTGCTGTACCGTGAACGTGAAAAAACTCATGAAAACCCGATTAATCTCCTTTCCGGCCTTTGGAAATAGTTGATGTGAGAGGCCGAAGCGTGTATAAATACCAATCAGTGTCCCAAGGCTGCCAGGTCGGTATTCTTAGACGCCACCGACTCACACGTCAACTATTTCTAAATGCCAAAAAAGTAGTCAGTTGGTTTCTAATGCGTGTTGCTTTAGGTTCATGGTACATAAGAAGGATCAAACTACCACCACGGCCAAATAAGTACTCCTGGAAAGGCCCACAACTCCTACGAAAGCCTTGTCAGATGTGTGTGCTTGGGCGACGAAATGTTTAATAATATGGCTCTCAGTCCCTTCGTCAGTCACGAAGCCTTTCCTAAGATCGCCTTTTATCGGTGATGTGCTATGTTCTCAGTAAACGGATAAACAGTCTTAACCGAATTAGTGATGTTAAGTACAGGGCAAGGGATGTTCAGGGCAGCCTAGTAGTGTGGTTAGTGTTCTCAGCTGCAATCACTTTTTTTATTTCACAGTAAAGGAAATAGCTCTAGGGCAAAAAAATAACTGAGAAAAAAAGTCCTCCAATCACTGCCTCTGTAAGAGAGAGTACAGACGAGTGGACAAAAGAGAGGTCAATTTAGGGTATAGAGGTGTCTCGATACTTTCCTCTTGAACACCCAGAATTCATTCAGTGCTAACTGTGCGAATGGGAACGCCTAATTAAACCTCTTGTACTCTACTCAGTACTACAAAAAAAAAGGAATAAAGGCGACGTCACTGAAAACCTCTGGCAAGACGGCGTGCGCGGCGCCTCCAGTGTCCGCAGGTGTTACGTGTGTGCACTGTTTGGACGTGAATCTCAATGGCACCCGTTTATTTTACAATTGCTTATGATTCCAGGGTAGTGGTCCTTGTTTTAATTTAAACGATGCATGAATTAATGTGCTGTATGTATTTGATTTTTTGTGTTTGTGTGTGTGTGTGTGTGTGTGTGTGTGTGTGTGTGTGTTTTCACCACCAAGGCCTGATCACGAGTTGGACTCGCAATCGCCAGCAAGTACCCTCCAAATTAGAGCAACTGCAAGGGTCATTAGTCGATCTCTGGGTACTGCCAGGACCTCACACACCACACACTCCATCTCCCTTGCTCAAGGGGGACAGTAACCACTCCTAGTCAGCGGAAAAATCCCGTACTGAGCGGGGCTCGAACCGCCGCCTGTCAGGCCGTGAAGCTTGGCAGCGCAGCGCTTTACCGACTCATCTGTCAACATAGCGGGAGGTGCTTGATTCTCCGGGGCTGTTGTGATCGGAGCAGGGTATATGAGGGCACGCGCCGCTTCATTGTCTCCTGCCGTGGGTGGCGCTGCGGCCGCCTCGTTACGCTGAAAGAGACGCCACGAAGGACTTAATGCATCCAAAGCTGTGTTAGGCTGAAGGGAGACTCGTGTTCCTGTATAACTATCGCGGTATTTACTGGTCAACGCCCACTACACGGAATAGTTAGTTTCGTGAGCCATTCCTTTCTCTGGTGTACACGGAATAGCTGATAAGTGTTTTAAGGTGGAGTTACTGTACTGTATATGTGTCGGAAATCATTGTACCTTAACTGGTTTGCTGATAGTTTGTGGTGGCTACAGGTTACTTGGTTGTGGTATCGATTTGACCTAGTGATGATGGTAACAGTGATAGGACGTTAGGAATGACTTAATGTATCCAAAGCTGTGTTAGGCTGAGGGGAGCCGCGTGTTCCTGTATAGCTATGGGGGTATTTACTGGTCAACGCCGACACGGAATAACAGCCGAGTAGTGTGGTTAGTGTTCACAGGTGGAGCCACGATACTTTATATGCGTGGGAACTGAGTGTACCGAAACTGATTAGCTGAAACAGTTTGTGACAGTTACGTTAGTTGTGGCTGTGGCACTGGTGGGACTAAGGTTGGCAGCGATCAAGTTGACTTACAATAATGAAAACACCGCTAAAAACAGATAAACACAGATTGAGACACATTCACTCGTATCAATCATCGTCTATCTATAAGTCATGCAATATTAAAATAGCTTTCTCTGCGAGTTAGACGTAAACCTCGAATTCATACAATGTCCTGAAAACCTCTTAGACTTTACTGAGCACTACAAACAGTGAAAAGCTCTTTAGACTTTAGTTATCGCCACAACAATAAAGCAAAAACAAACGAGGTGATTTGTGTGTCCTGGAAGTGCGGTGTGTGTGTGTGTGTGTGTGTGTGTGTGTGTGTGTGTGTGTGTGTGTGTGTGTGTGTGTGTGTGTGTGTGTGTGGCTGGGCACTCTTGTCCCTGGTGACCTGGCCGCAGCTGAGACCCTCGGCAGGAGAGGCACGACTCGGGGCTTGTGATTCGTGGCCGCAATTCATGTTGTTTGGGTGGCCGACCTCCTCCTCCTCCTCCTCCTCTTCCTCCCCGCCCTTCGGTCCCACCCATGCACGAGGACATCTCCCCCATTTCCCAGAATTGTTATTTTATGGGTATTTTTGTTCTCTCTGTGTGTGTGTGTGTGTCTGTGTGTGTGTGTGTGTGTGCATTCCGGGCTTTGTGCAGGCGAGGGTCCTTGCTTGTCGTTCACAGCCGTTCTCACAGCCTTCCCTCCCCGCGGTCCACACTTCTGGGTCTTCGATTACTCCGCCTCGCTGCACTGCTTCAAGAGCCGCGTGCCGGACAGGCTCGCGCCCTCCTTAACGCTGAGGTCGGTATTTTCAGACGCTCCCGCCTCTCACATCAGCTATTTCCAAAGACCGGAAAGAACATTAATATCGTTCTGATTAGTGTTTTTTCACGTCCATGGTACAGAAGCTTTGTCAGACTACCACCAAGGTCAAAGAACTACTCCTGGAAATACCCAAACCACCTATGAAAGCGTTGTCAAAGATGTGTTCTTGGGCCTTGAAAGGTTTAAAAATATGGTCTTTCATGCTAGTGTCTACAGGGTAATAGAATTCACGTCCATCGCAGACTCAGAGGCTCTAGTGACGGGGATGAACGTGGAGGTGACGTGTGCTCTTGCCTACAGCACATTATTTTTTTTACTTACATTTAACTTCACTGTTGTTTCATCCGTAGTAATGTAAGGCTGATATCGTAACAAATACATTAGTCTGCAGTATGTGTTTATTGTACTGTTTATATTTTTAAGAAGGAAAGCAGTATTCGTTAAACTAGTGGACAGTCAAGGTAATAAGACACCACAGACCCAAATGTTCACGGCGCTGATCAAGCCAACCAATGAAAGCCGTATTGCACACTGCACTAACTTGTCACCCTGGTGTTTAGTCTGTCACCGAGGCAGTAATATTTAGGCCACAACGTTTACCAGATAAATTACGATATTCATTTACCTTGTACAGACCTGTAAACTTATCGAAATATAACATGTAACACGGCCTTTTTTCTTGCTCTTTTTTTTCGATCCCTTGCTGTCTCCCTTGCCGTAAAAAAAAAAAAAATAACCTCCAGAATCATCTCTCGGGCTACTGACCTCTGGAGAAAGGCCACAAAGAAGACTCGATCAATCATACCTCACGCCGACCATCTGCTCACAAGAGGCATTTCCAGCGGCTGATTTTAGGGAGCCCTTGAAAAATAATCACGTACTTTTTTTTTAGAACAAAGGAGACAGCTCAAGGGCACAAAAAAAGGAAACAATAATAAAAAAGCCCGCTACTCGCTGCTCCTAAAAAGAATCCAAAGAAGTGACCGAAAGAGGGGTCAACCTCGGGAGGAGAGGTGTCCTGAGACCCTCCTCTTGAAAGAGTTCAAGTCGTAGGCAGGAGGAAATACAGATGAAGGAAGATTGTTCCAGAGTTTACCAGCGTGAGGGATGAAAGAGTGAAGATGCTGATTAACTCGTGCGTAAGGGATGTGGACAGTAAAGGGATGAGCTTTAGTAGAGAGTGGTGTGCAGCGTGACCGTGGGAAGGGGGAGGCATGCAGTTAGCAAGTTCAGAAGAGCAGTCAGCGTGAAAATAACGATGGAAGATAGAAAGAGAAGCAACATGGCGGCGGAATTTAAGAGATAGAAGATTATCAGTAAGAGGAGGAGAGGTGATGAGACGAAGAGCCTTAGGCTGGATTCACACGAGCCACTTTTTAGTG
The DNA here is from genome assembly GCF_024679095.1 of Eriocheir sinensis. Classification (NCBI taxonomy): domain Eukaryota; kingdom Metazoa; phylum Arthropoda; class Malacostraca; order Decapoda; family Varunidae; genus Eriocheir; species Eriocheir sinensis. The sequence goes on along the minus strand of NW_026111543.1, from coordinate 562,911 downwards.
GTCAGTGGCCGCCACAAAATAATGATCAAAACAGAACATAAGAACATAAGAACGTAAAGAGTCTGCAAGAGGCCGGTTGGCCTATACAAGGCAGCTCCTATACACTCAACATCTCTATGGGTGCATGCACACGGTCCACTTTTTTGTGGTCGCCACAAAACAGTGGCGAGTTGTGGCGGGCGGAGCCATTTTTCCGACCACGCCATTGTGGCCAGCGATAGATACCGTTGTTTCAAATGGCAGCGAGCACACGAGCCACTATCGGTGGCCACCACCCTGCCACCCGCCGCTTTCCCTCTGTCTTGACACTGACCTTTTTGAATTTTAACTGTCACAATAATGTATAAGTATAACCTTCACGCATAACGTGTTCAGGACATGATGAATAAGCTCTTACATGCTTACAGAATTAAGGTTTCATTTCGTTTTACAGTTTTACATATTAATAGATTCTGGTGTGGATTAACTACTGAATGTGGTAGTTTTATTTACCCGGAAGTAGAAAGTGGAAATGTTATGTAACCACAAAGACTGCTGAATTAGGTAAAACAATTACATCTAATGTGACTTTATATTCTGCATGTTCAGCCTTACGTTAAGATTACCGCAAGTCTCTCTTCTACTGGCACACACTTCCTCGTGTTGATGTCCTGCCGTGTTATACGTGGACCAGTTACTGTCATAAGATGATCAAAGCTGTCCTGTGACTTCCTGAAGCAGTCAAAAAATTATCAGGGTGCTCTTTTAGCTCTGTAAATGATGTGTGGAATGCAACACGCAGTAATCTTTTATTTCCTAACTATGGGGTGAACCCAGTACTTTCTTCTGCGCTTTTTGCCAAGAGAGCACAGACAGCTGCTACTTCTACGAGATCCATAACCCCACGTACTGACCTCATTGGTGGCCGCCACCGAGTGGCTCGTGTGCACACTGTTCAGGGTGCACTACTTACCATTTTTCGTGGGGACCATTTTTTTGGTGGCCACTTTTTGTGGCCACTGACCATGTCTCGTGTGAACCCAGCCTAGATTTTGTCTTTTCTTACCTGTTTTCTGTTGTTTTTGTAGAGATGACACGATTGGCTTCAGTATACCTTCCTTTTACAACGTGTAATGAACGTGTTGTTACCTAGGTCATCTGGTTATTAAGAGTACTATCTTGCTGGCACCACCCCCCGCCCCTGGACCCTCGGGATCTCCAGCACCGCCGTGAACGCCCCGGGGGAGCCGAGGCGCTCTGCATGCCGGGACCCCTGGGCCCTGAGCTCGCCAGGGAGACCTTGGGCCCCCTGACGCTCCCCAGCCCCGCTGAGGCGAGGGGGGTTGGAGCAAGACTTGACTCTTAAACCACCAGACGAGAATATTAAGTTAATCGAAACTACCGTGAAGGCGCCGATCACGGAGTTTGTCGGATCCGGGATGGCCGAACGAAGGGCCGAAGGAACGTGACAGATCATCCTAAGAATGACCTTGGGATGGTTTTCGGGGCAGCATCCGTTTGCCTCTTATCCTTATTGCTTCCCTTTTTGCTTATTTTGCATATTCCTCTCTCTCTCTCTCTCTCTCTCTCTCTCTCTCTCTCTCTCTCTCTCTCTCTCTCTCTCTCTCTCTCTCTCTCTCTCTCTCTCTCTCTCTCTCTCTCTCTCTCTCTCTCTCTCTCTCTCTCTCTCATTATTGTAGTAATAGTAGTAGTAGTAGTAACAGTAGTAGTAGTAGCAGTAGTAGTAGTAGTAGTAACAGTAGTAGTAGTAGTAGTAGTAGTAGTAGTAGTAGTAGTAGTAGTAGCAGTAGTAGTAGAAATAGTAGTTAGACCAAATCTGAGTATTGTTTCGTGTCTGCTAGGTCTTGCTTGGGAGGCGGTAGCTGAGTGGTTAGCGTGCGGGCGTTGTGAGACCGGGGACTTGAGTACTCGTTTCATTTCGCTTCACAATTTTGCATATTAATAGATTCTGGTGTGGATTAACTACTGAAATGCATGTGGTAGTTTTATTTACCCGGAAGTAGAAAGTGGAAATGTTATGTAACCGCAAAGACTGCTGAATTATGTCAATAAATTACGTACATCTAATGTGAGTTTATATTCTTCATGTTCAGCCTTACATTAAGATTGCCGCAAGTCTCTCTTCTACTGGCACACACTTCCTCGTGCTGATGTCCTGCCGTGTTATACGTGGACCAGTTACTGTCGTAAGATGATCAAAGCTGTCCTGTGACTTCCTGAAGTAGTAAAAAAAATATATCAGGGTGCTCTTTTAGCTCTGTTGATGAAGTATGGAATGTCACACGCAACGTAGTCTGTTTCTAACTATGGGGTGAACCCAGAAATTAAATTTAGAGTTGACTTCAAAGGGACGTGTGTGTGTGTATGTATATATTTTTTCATTTCCTCTCGGTAACATTACTATTACAGAGCAGCGTTAAGGAGGAATTAATGAGTAGCGGTGCGAGGGTGTCGTGCGGGGCTGATGATGATGATGATGTTGATGATATTAGGTTAAGAGTGTTGCGAGATGTGTTGGCGTTAATGGGATAAGATGACGCAGTGTTGTGTTTAGAACTTCTGATGTTGATGTTCTGAAGGTACGAGTGTTGCAGGATTATTGGTTCTAATTTAGTAAGGGTGTTGTGTTGGGCTGATGATGATGATTGTGTTGATGGTGTGAGGATTAGTGTTGCAAGATGTGTTGGGATTAATGGGATAAGGTCGTTGCATTATTTTTTACAGTAAAGGAACCAAAAATTAATAAATAAAACATCCTTGCGAACTGATGATAAAGGCCAGAAGGGTAAGAGTGTTACGAGCTTATTAGTGTTGAGTGGTTCATGATGAGAGTGTTGCAGAGTGTAGGGTTGTGGGTAATGATCTGAGTGTTAGTGTTGCAAGATTGTTACGATTAATAATGAGGGGGTTTTGTGTTGCAGAATTGTGTTGAGAGCTGGTAATGGTAATGATCTGAAAGGTAAGAGTGTTGCGAGGCTCTTGGTGTTAGTAATGAGTTCGTGGTAGGAGTGTTGCAAGCTTGTACGGGATTGTTAATGTGTGTTCCAGCGTGTTGTTGTTGCTATTGTGTTCCTGGAAAAGCGTTGCCAAATCTTGTGTTGTGGGTGCCCTAACCAATGCCATTTTTGTTGTTCATAGACAGATAGATAGATAAATATAGATAGGTAATGAGATAAATAGACAGGCAGATAGATAAGGAGATAGATAGAAGCTAAATAAATGAATGAGATATTAGATAGACAGAGAGAGAGAGAGAGAGAGAGATTTACATAGATCTACATAGAAAATCAGACCACACAGACCCCATGGTCCAGACTAGGTGGTCTGTCTTTAAACCTAAGTGTTTTTACATTAATCAGATGGCTCCAAAGCGTTGCTTTTCTACTCTAGTTAATATTAAGTTCAAGGAAGTGACGGTCGAGCTTGTTTTTAAAGGAGTCAATCGTGTTACACTGGACCACTGATGGTGGAAGCTTATTCCATTCTCGCACTACAACGTTGGTGAAGAAAAATTTGGTGCAGTCTGAATTTACTTGTCTACATTTGAGTTTTGTGCCATTGTTCCTCGTTCGCAAAGTGTCATCGATCATAAACAATTTTGTTCTGTCTACATTCGTGAATCCATTAAGTATTTTAAAACATTCGATCAGTTTTCCTCGGAGGCGACGTTTCTCAAGACAGAACATGTTAAGGGTGGAAAGCCTTTCTTCGTAGGATTTGTTGCGCAAGGAAGGGATCATTTTTGTTGCTCGACGCTGAACACCTTCTAGTTTAGCAATGTCCTTTGCATGGTGGGGAGACCAAAACTGTACCGCATATTCCAAGTGGGGTCTGACTAAACTATTGTAGAGCGGAAGTATTACATCTTTATTTTTTAATAAAAAGCTTCTTTTAATGAAGCCCAACATTCTATTCGCTTTATTTGCTGCATTAATGCATTGATGTGAGAATTTGAGGTTTGACGCGATTTTAATCCCCAGGTCCTTAACGCATTGAACACTTGTGAGTTTAACGCCGCGTATTTCGTAATCGAACTTCTTATTTTTTGTTCCAACTTGAAGGACCTGGCACTTGTCTACGTTAAAGGGCATCTCCCATTTATCCGACCAAGCTGAAATTTTGTGCAAATCCTCTTGGGCTTTGCCTGTCTTCGTCATTGAGAACCGAGTTACCACTCTGTGTGTCGTCTGCAAATTTACTAATGCGATTATTATTGAGTCCAACATCCAAGTCGTTGATGTAAATAATGAAGAGCACTGGGCCCAGAACCGAGCCCCGAGGGACGCCACTAGTGACCGGCGCCCACTCTGAGTTAAATCCGTCATTCACAACTCTTTGTTGTCTGTTGCTCAACCAATTCGCGATCCATTGGTTTACTTGACCGTCAATGCCTATTTGCTTTAATTTATAAAGTAATTTATGATGTGGGACTTTATCAAACGCTTTCTGGAAATCAAGATAGACTACGTCCACTGATTTGGTTACGTCATAAATTGAGAAGAGATCGTTATAAAGGTCAGTAGAGAGAGAGAATATATTTAAATAGTAAGATAGATAAACAAGTAGATAGAAAGATAGTAAATAGACAGATAGAATAATTAAGATAGCTGGATAGTGTGTGTGTGTGTGTGTGTGTGTGTGTGTGTGTGTGTGTGTGTGTGTGTGTGTGTGTGTGTGTGTGTGTGTGTGTGTGTTTACCTTCACAAAATATGAAAATGTCCGCGCAGGAGGCTCCTCTCCCTGAATATGCATGACGGAAAACAGACATAAATTGCATACAGTTTTTTTTATTTTTTATAGTGCAATAAAATCCGTATATTGAGTTCGCTTGAGACTGATAAAACGGGTCGCAGAATTGGATGTTTTATTGACGTTGACGCCGTTTCGTTATATAATTAACTTTCAATTATCCAAAAAAGCAAGTGAGAATGATTTATCGGGCAATATATTCAGGTTTATATTTATCTTAGTATCCCTGCTGTTAGGTTTCCACTCTCTTTAGCTACGCGCCATTAACCCAGTAGCAGCGACGGGCCAAATTTGTGGCTTTACCGTGTCGCAGCGACGGGCCAAATTTGTGGCTTTACCGTGTAGCAGCGACGGGCCAAATTTGTGGCTTTACCGTGTAGCAGCGACGGGCCAAATTTGTGCCATGATATAACCCCCTAAATAGATGATGCATAAACTGACCACAACTGCTTTGATATATATATATATATATATATATATATATATATATATATATATATATATATATATATATATATATATATATATATATATATATATATATATATATATATATATATATATATATATATATATATATATATATATATATATATATATATATATATATATATATATATATATATATATATATATATATATATATATATATATATATATATATATATATATATATATATATATATATATATATATATATATATATATATATATATATATATATATATATATATATATATATATATACCGGGTTAAGATGAAAGCTATATTCAGCCCAAGGTGAGAACACGTTGAAAAGTAGCTCCTCCCAACGGTGACGGAGGAAGGGCACGGCTGCTCTGGTGCTGGTAATTGATTGACAGTTGATCCGTTGGGGGTTGGGCGCTTCAGGTAGTCAGGTAGAAGGTGGCGGGCGGGCTTCTCCACTGATCCTTTCTCACCTTTGGCGGAATAGACAGTAACAATACGGTAAACAATGTGCTCGTAAGTCAGGTGAGGGAGTTCCACCTCTTTTGGGGGTTCAGCAAACCAGTTTCGTAGAGTGATAAAGGAAAAAGAGAAGTAAGATATATATTGTAGTCTAACATTATTTATATATTTTTTTTGTCTTATTTTTGTCTCTCCTACTACTACTACTACTACTACTACTACTACTACTACTACTACTACTACAACTACTACTGCTGGGTAAATACAACATCACACACGCACAGACAAAAAACAAAGGAGTACGGAAGGAAAGGAATCGGGTACAGTGTTGGAATGTGATCTTGTTGACTTTCTTTTATTTCTTTATTCTTCCCATTTTTCCCTCGTTATTATTTATATATATATGTGTGTGTGTGTGTGTGTGTGTGTGTGTGTGTGTGTGTGTGTGTGTGTGTGTGTGTGTGTGTGTGTGTGTGTGTGTGTGTGTGTGTGTGTGTGTGTGTGTGTGTGTGTGTGTGTGTGTGTGTGTGTGTGTCGTTGAATCGCGAAGTCTCTTGAATTGTTGACGGAAATTTGATTGAGAGAGAGAGAGAGAGAGATTTACATAGAAAATCAGACCACAGACCCATGGTCCAGACTTGGTGGTCTGTCCTTAAACCTAAGTGATTTTACATTAATCAGAAGACTCCAAAACGTTGCATTTCTACTCTAGTTGATATTAAGTTGAAGGAAGTGACGGTCGAGCTTATTTTTGAAGGAGTCAATCGTGTTACACTGGACCACTGATGGTGGAAGCTTATTCCATTCTCGCACTACAACGTTGGTGAAGAAAAATTTGGTGCAGTCTGAATTTACTTGTCTACATCTGAGTTTTACGCCATTGTTCCTCGTGCGCAAAGTGTCATCGATCATAAACAATGTTGATCTGTCTACATTCGTGAATCCATTAAGTATTTTAAAACATTCGATCAGTTTTCCTCGGAGGCGACGTTTCTCAAGAGAGAACATGTTAAGGGTAGAAAGCCTTTCTTCGTAGGATTTGTTGCGCAAGGAAGGGATCATTTTCGTTGCCCGACGCTGAACACCTTCTAATTTAGCAATATCCTTTGCATGGTGGGGAGACCAAAACTGTACCGCATATTCCAAGTGGGGTCTGACTAAACTGTTGTAGAGCGGGAGTATTACATCTTTATTCTTGAATACAAAGTTTCTTTTAATGAACCCCAACATTCTGTTCGTTTTATTTGCTGCATCGATGCATTGCTGTGAGAATTTGAGGTTTGATGCGATTTTGACCCCCAAGTCTTTGACGCATTGAACGCTTTTGAGTTTAACGCCGAGAGAGAGATCTTCTTTTCTTTTTCTTCTGTTCTTCCTCCTCCTCCTCCTCCTCCTCTTTCATCTTTTTCATCTCCTACTCCTCTTTTTTCTTGTCTTCTTTTGTCTCCTCTTCCTCCTCCTCCTCCTCCTCCTCCTCCTCTTTCTTCTTCTCTTCCTTTACGTGTCCCTCACCCTCTTTCATTCGCTTAACTTTCTTCTTCCTCCTCTTTCATCTCCTCCTCCTTTTCCTCCTCCTATTACGCCATCTCTTTCTTTCCTTTCTTTTGATCCTGCATTGCTTTCAACTTCTATTTTTTCTCCTCCTCCTTTTCCTCTTCCTCTTCCTCCACCTCCACTTTCACCTCGTCCGCCCTCTCCTCCTCCTCCTTATATTTCTTCTTCTCTCCCTTAACATTTTCTCCTTTTCCTTTTCGTTGCTTCTCCTCATCCTCCTCCTCTTCCTCCTCCTCCTCCTCCTCCTCCTCCTCCTCCTCCTCCTCCTCCTCTCTCTCCCGTGGGGGCGGTGAGAGGTGAGGGCAACTGACCACCAACTCCGAGAACTGGTTCCAAGATAATCCCGATATTGCGGGAGTTTCAATGGCGTGACCTCATGGCGGCCTCCCTCTCTCTCTCTCCCCGCGGCCGACTCACGAACAAAGGACCAGTGGAGTTGCCTGCCTCGGGACACCCACCTGCAGCGCTACACTCAGGGTGATGATGGTGATGGTGGCTGTTTTGATGTGAGAACTGACTGCCAACTGATGACGGGTAACCAGTGCCTTCCATATAGTCTGTTTCCTTCTCCAATTATAAATGAAGGAGAGTAATTGATTGTGGTGTGTGTGTGTGGTGTAAGAACTGGCTGCCAATTGACAGGCGTAACCAGTGTCTTCCATATAGTCTGTTTCCTTCTCCAATTATAAATGAAGGAGAGTAATTGATTGTGGTGTGTGTGTGGTGTAAGAACTGACTGCCAATTCACAGGCGTAACCAGTGTCTTCCATATAGTCCGTTTCCTTCTCCAATTCATAAACGAAGGAGCGTAACTGTTGGTGGTGGTATTGACTATATAGTGTGTGTGTCGTGTAAGAACTGAGTGCCAGCTGATGAGGGGTAACCAGCGCCTTCCATATTGTCTGTTTCTTTCTCCATTCATAAACGAAGGAGTCTAACTGATGATTGTGGTATTGACTATATAGTGTGTGTGTGTGTAAGGACTGAACTGATGCGAGGTAACCAAGGTCTTCCATATGCTGCGTTTCCTTGGCTGACTCGTAAACTAAGGTGATGGATCTGACACCCTCGGGACCTACCTGCAGCGATACACTCGGCCTGATGGTTATGTTGATGCTGTTGACTAGCGTGGTGGTAAGGACTGACTGCTACTTGATGCCAGGTAACCAAGGTCTCCAAATGCTGTATTCTCTTGGCCTTATTCGTAAACAAAGGCGCGTAGTTGCCTGCCTCGAGACACACCTTCAGCGATACACTACTACACTGATGATGATGGGGCGTTGACTAGCGTGGTTTAAGGACTGACTGGGAACTCATGCGGGCTAACAGACTTCTTATATGCTGCGTTTCCTTCGATTCTTAAGCAAGGGTGCCTAAGTGACTGTCTCGGGACCCACCTGAGGCGCTACACTCGGGCTGATATTGTTGTTGATACTCTTGACCAGCGTGGTGGAAGGACTGCTGGTGTAAGGAGTGCCAACTGGTGTGCAATGATAAGGCCTTCCATAGTCTGTTGTTTCCTTGGCTGACTCGTGAACAAAGGAATGGAGCTGCCTGCCTTGGGACCCATCTGCAGCAGTACATTAGACTGATGAATTTTGTCTAGCGTATTGTAAAGACTGACTGCCAACTGATGTGCAATAATAAGGCGTTCCAATTGCTGTGTTGTTTCCTTGGCTGACTCGTGAACAAAGGAATGGAGTTGCTTGCCTGCCTTGGAACCCATCTGCAGCAGTACACTAGACTGATGAATTTTGTCTAGCGTATTGTAAAGACTGATTGTCAACTGATTCGTGCAAAAATAAGGCGTTCCAATTGCTGTGTTTCCTTCCCTTAGTAAGTTTAGAGCTCATACTGAGATGATCATTAAGATAATTTCGGGATTCAGTTGATTTGATGATTGGCTTCAGTGGTCTTCCAGTTTTTCTTTTTTTTTCTGGATCAGCGATTTGCGTGTGATTTTATTGGTGGAGTCGCGTGTTGTGTGCGTTTTTTGTGAGTGTGGTTGAGCGTCTTGTCTGCGTTTCTTTACGGACTAGTGATTTGCGTGTGATATCATTCATAGAGTTGCGTGCGTGTATGTGTGTGGAGGAGCGTCTTGCGTGCGATTTCCCATTGTGGTTTCGTTTCCTGTATCGCTAACATTGGATTAGTGTACGAGTTACTTCATCTTGATTTTGTGTAAAGGAAGTACTCTTAACGTATCTCCTGGCCCTTTTGAATTAGCTTTCCCACGTTTTTGTAAAGGTAGAATTCTTGTCATCATTTCTTCCCAACGTTCTTAGTAAAGGCTCAATTCTTACCATCCACTGACACTCCATAATCATCATCCTACATTTTTTGCACCAAGGGAGAGAAGGGCCGGCGTGTACAGAGCTCCGAGGGTGGGTAGTGGCGTGTGTGCTCAGAGGGACAAACCTGGTGACTGATCGCTGGGCCGCTGTGTGGAGAGACGGATGGATGGCCTGGCGCGACCCTCCGACCTTAGCTGCCCGGGAGAGAAAGGAAGCGACGTTGATGTTAGGTAATGCAGAGAAATGACGAGTACAAAGATCAGAGACAGTGTTAGACAAAGGGAAGTTACATTGAGGCCAAGGAATGCAGGAAAATGGTGTGTATTAAAAAGCTATGTTGACGTTAGGGTATGTAGACAAAGGGCGTAAATTGAGAGTACAGGCAGTTAGAGAATGGGAAGTTACGTTTAGGTCAAGTAATGCAGACAAATGACGTGCATTAATACTAAAGACATTGTTGGGAATAAGGAAAGCTATGTTGATGTTAGTTAATGCAGGTAAATGGCATGTATTAAAGAGTATAGGCAGCGTTAGTACAAGGGAAGGTTAGTTGAGGCTGAGTAATGCAGATATATGGCGTGTATTAAGGGTAAAGGCAGTGTTATATCGTGACGTATTTGTGGAGCGCCGTGATTCTGATGCAAGTGAGACTGACATATATGAAGATAATCAGAGAGAGATCAAATCCATATTCTCAAACATTTCGGGGCTCACACACTCACATTTGATAAGGCTTTCGTAGAGGTTGTGTTAATGTTTCCATGGATATTTCTATGAACCTAATGATAGTGTGACAAGGCTTCTGCACCATGAACGTAAAGAAACACTCATGAGAACCCGACTAATTCCCTTTGTGGCCTTGGGAAATAGTTGTTATGGGAGCTGAATACGGTCCTCCTAGCTTGCCTCTTCTGGATGGTGGGTAGTTTTATGAGCCTGGTGGTAGTCTGACCCTTCTTCTGTATCATGAACCTCAAGAAATGGTCATGAGAACCCGATCAATCCCTTTTGTGGCCTTGGGAGAATAGTTGTTATGGGAGTCGAAAGCGTCCCAGAATACGGGCCTACGTAGAGGTTGTGTTAATATTTCCATGGGTAGTTTTACGAGCCTAGTTATAGTCAGACCCTTCTTCTGTATCATGAACCCAAAGAAATACTCCTGAGAACCCGATTAATCCTCTTTGTGGCCTTGAGAATGAGTTGTGGGAGCCGAAAGTGTCCCAGAAAACGGTCCTCCCAGCTTGTCTCTCCCGGCTGGTCCTCTTCCTTCCCTCCGCCATGAATATTCAGCCTCCGCTCTCCCTTACGTCTTCCATTACCCTCTTGCCTGCAGTCTCTCAGCCCCGGCCAGTTGACTTACATGCTGTCGAGTGTTTATGACCTTTCCACGACCTCTCTCTGTCTCTCTGGTTCTGGCTCTGTCTGTCTGTCACTCTCGCTCTCATTCATTCATTCATTCTCTTTTTTTTCTTTTTTCTTTCGGATTTTTTCTTTCTTTTCTTTCTTTTTCTCACTCTTTTTCTTTCTTTTTCTTTTTTCTTTCGTTCTCATTCATTCTTTCATTTTTCCTTCCTTCTTTCTTATTCATTCTCTCTCTCTCTCTCTCTCTCTCTCTCTCTCTCTCTCTCTCTCTCTCTCTCTCTCTCTCTCTCTCTCTCTCTCTCTCTCTCTCTCTCTCTCTCTCTCTCTCTCTCTCTCTCTCTCTCTCTCTCTCTCTCTCTCTCTCTCTCTCTCTCTCTCTCTCTAATGTAAATAAATGGTGTTTCTGAACTCATTTTACACGTAGAATACAAGTTTTGAGCCTGGCAGTGGACTCCCTAATTCAGGACTAAGTCGACTCGAAAACTTTACTTCCCTGCTATCATAGTCCAGAATTAGTCTCATATGTGTGTGTGTGTGTGTGTGTGTGTGTGTGTGTGTGTGTGTGTGTGTGTGTGTGTGTGTGTGTGATCTGTCTTATTACCACTCTATATACGTCTACAATTTTTGTATCTATCCAATATACTATCTGTCTATCTCTCAATCTATTACTCTACCTGTATCTATCTATCTCCAACCATCTTACTATATCTCCTTTAGTATTGCATCTATCTATCAATCTATTAATCTATTATCTCCATTTATCTTTCCATCTCTCCATCAATATTACATCTATCCATCTGTTTCCATCAAGCTATTATCCATATCATCAAGGGAATAAGGATAGGAAAGGTGGGGTTAGGTGGAGTTGCCGGGGTGGAAGGGTAAGGATGGAGGGGGCGGGAGGGGGTGAATGGCCAGGGAGTGATAGTGCAAGGCGTGAGTGTAAATGTCCGTCATCCTCAGCCCAGCCTCGCCTCGCAGTGTTCAGCGGACGGCCCTTGGCAGGCGTTGTCGTGGCCTCGGTGTGCATGACAAACACTGGCGGCGGGCTGGACGAGGTGCGCCATTCTTTGGGATAACAAGCAACAGCGTCTGCCAGGGAGTGTGTGAGTGTGTCAATCTGCCAAGGGACGGCGGTGCGTGCTCGTGTGGGCCAATGCAACTGGTGTTGGGAGAGAGGAGAGAGGGAGGGGAGGGAGGGCGAGAGAGGAGAGGGCAGAGAGAGAGAGAGAGAGAGAGAGAGAGAGAGAGAGAGAGAGAGAGAGAGAGAGAGAGAGAGAGAGAGAGAAGAGAAGAAGAGAAAAAGAAGAGAAGAAGAAGAAAAGGAAAGGAAAGGAAAGAGCGATCGCCTATGGGTCATGTGTTCAAACATTTCGGCGCCCAAGCACACCTATTTGACAAGACTTTCGTAGAAGTTTAAGCATTTCTAGGGGTAGTTTTATGACCTTGGCGGTAGTTTGACCCTTCCTCTGTACCATGAACCTAAGAAACATATATTTGACAAGGCTTTCGTAGGAGTTTTGGGCATTTCCAACGGTAGTTGTATCAGCCTGGTGGTAGTTTGACCCTTCTTCTGTACTGTGAACCTAAAAACACTCGATAGAACCCGATTAATCCCCCGATTTTGGCCTTTGGGAATAGTTGATGTGCGGGGTGGCAGAGTCTAACAATACCGCCGTTTGCTCCAGATGTGAAGGAAAAGGAAAAGCAGACTTTCCTGGTTCATACGACGACCGGGTTCACGGCGAGCACATCAGGTTCTGCCGAGTCACCGGCTTCGCTTGTCTAGAGGTCACAGTGGTGTGTCAACACGAGCTGTGCCGCCGCCACGCTCTCCCTCTCCTCCCTTCCCTCGCCTCTCTGCCTGAATAATGTCGCCACCTCACGCATTTTAATGAATATGACAACGTGACTGAAGAAGCGTTCCACTCACTCTGGGGCGCATAAAAGCACTGAAAGGATGCTGTAGTTACGAGTGAACGTCTGGCAGTTGTATATTTCTTAATGTAGATGTTCAGTGGGGTAAAGAAGCCGAGGTATGATTATGTTAACGTAAATGAAGAAGCGTTCCACAAACTCTGGGAATCATAAACATACTGTATTGTAGTTACGAATTAATGTTCGCCAGTTGTCTTTTTTTGGTGTTGATGTTTTGTGGGGTAAAGAAGCCGAGGTATGATTATGTTAACGTAAATGAAGAAGCGTAACACAGACACTAGGGAGGATAAACATACTTACTTAATGTTGTAGACACGTGTGAATTTCCTATACCGGTTATGTCTTTCTGGTGTTGATGTTTATTGAATGAGGTCTAAGTGCTAACGTGAATGAAGAAGCGGTCCACTGACTCTATAGTTCCCATAAGAATACTGAAAGGATGTTGTAGTTACTAATGAATGTTTAGCTGTTGTGTCTTTCCAGTGTTGATGTTTGGTGGATTGATTATTGCGGTAGTTATTGTGGTCTTAAGAGGACATGATTTATAAGGATATTGAAGTTTAGGTAGAAATATTTGGTACCTGATCGGGAGTTTTTTATTATTATTATTGTTTTTCTTTTTTTTACGTCGTGGCCTATTGCGCCGGTAGGCTTCTTCCGGTGGATCCTGATGGTCGGCCCAAGGGTTCTTCCGGGTAGGGCCTGATGGTCGGCCCGACCCGTTCTGGCGCAGGCGAGTGTTTATAGTGGCGCCATCTTGCAATGGCTCATGCTACCCTCCCGGAGCTCATCTTTAATCCTAGAATCTTGAGTCCGGGTTGATAGGTGGTCTTCTGGACAGCATGTGGGTAGTTTTAAGCCACTCGGCGGCGGCTGAAAAATCCCAGCTTGGTGGCACCGGGCGGGGATTAAACTCGCGTCGTCCTGAACGCGGCGCCGTCACGCTATCCATTCAACCACCATATATATGTGTGTGTGTGTGTGTGTGTGTGTGTGTGTGTGTGTGTGTGTGTGTGTGTGTGTGTGTATTCTCTCTCTCTCTCTCTCTCTCTCTCTCTCTCTCTCTCTCTCTCTCTCTCTCTCTCTCTCTCTCTCTCTCTCTCTCTCTCTCTCTCTCTCTCTCTCTCTCTCTCTCTCTCTCTCTCTCTCTCTCTCTCTCTCACACACACACACACACACACACACACACACACACACACACACACCTTCGCAGCTGTCAGGAAATAATCGACTATTCCTTCCGTTCGCATGATGTTCCTGAGACGCACGCACGAAGTCACCGGAGTCAAAGGCCCATATTCTCAAACATTTCGGGGCTCACTCTCCCACATTTGATTAAATTATCGTGGAGGTTGTTGTGGGTATTGCCATGGGTAGTTTTTTGAGTCTAGTGATAGTTTGACAAGGCTTCTGCACCGTGAACTTTAAAAATACCCATGAGAACCCGACTTATCTGCTTTGTGGCCTTGGGAAATAGATGGTGTGAGAGGTGGAAGTGTCTGAGAATACCTTCCCAGGACCCACATTCTCAAACGTTTCGAGGCCTTGGGATCTCAATTTCAAAAGGCTCTCGTAGAAGTTGTAGGGATTTCCATGGTGTTTCCATATTGTTGGCGGTAATTTTGCAAGATTTCTACGCCATGAACAGGCAAAACACGCTTGAGAACCCGACGCATTATTCCTGTTGCCTTAGAAAAGTATCGTACCAAGAGCCCGAAGCCTTTGAGAATACGAGTCCCAGGGCTCTACACTCACCACCACCTCCCTGCGCTGCCCTCTCGTCCACGCCCTCCACGAAGCCTGTCATTATTACCGCTTCATCTGCCGTCATGTACTCTGCCGTTATTGATTTGCAGGTCGCACAGTACATCACACTATTCTGGCTACCCCTACGCCCTTGTCGTGGACTTAACTCTAAGCCACGCCTCTTATTAGCCCACCAATATTCAGACAACATCCTCCCCATTTAGAGCAAGACTCATTACAGTCGATCTTCGGGGACTTCTGGGACCTGCACGCACCACACCCCCGTCCCTCTTGCTCAAAGGGGGAGTGACCATTCCTTGTAAGCTGAAAAATTTCAGCCTGAGCGGAACTCGAACCTCCGCCTGCCAGGCCGGAGCCTAACAGGGCAGAGCTTTATCCACTGAGCTACTGGAGCTGTCTGTGTGTGTGTGTGTGTGTGTGTGTGTGTGTGTGTGTGTGTGTGTGTGTGTGTGTGTGTGTGTGTGTGTGTGTGTGTGTGTGTGTGTGTGTGTGTGTGTGTGTGCACGGGCTTGGCTGGATTGTCGTGCTTGTTTACTATACATGTTTTCCCTGTGATGTCATATTGTGGGCCTGACGTCATCAAGGTGTCCTCAGGTGTTGGGCTAAAATCAGCCTCGGCACAGTCGCCTTTTGATGTATTCCCAGACGCTTCTGGCTCCCACAACAACTAAGCCACAAAGGAGATTAATCGGGTTCTCATGAGGTTTTCACGTTCATGGTCCAGAAGCCTTGTCATATTATCACTTGTATATTTGTTTGTTTGGTTTTGCCCCTGAGCTGCTCCATTACTGCAAAACAATATATAAAAAACGTGTATGCCTACGGGACGATGCTTATTATCCCGCAAGGTGAGTGTCTTTATCCATAATATTTATCTTACTTTTAATATCCTGCAAAAGAAAGTGTGTATGTTTTCTTTTTGTGTTATTCCAAGACTCTCGCCACAAGGAACAATGTGAAGGATTACCGACACACACACACACACACACACACACACACACACACACACACACACACACACACACACACACACACACACACACACACATTTTTCATCTCTAGGGGCAGTGATTAGCGTTTGTTTTTTAACTCTTAATTTTGCCCTTAAGCTGCTTTCTTTGTAGTAAACACACACACACACACACACACACACACACACACACACACACCTTGAGGGGACACTTTAGAACAATCCCGGACATCGCCACTTCCTGCCTCTCCGTGCACCGCCGCCCGCTGACAAACGTGACCTGATTCCTCTCCTGAACGAAGCAACACCACCACCAGAACAGTGATATCCAAGCCCTTGTGTAGGTTATCAATGGCATGTGAATAATAGGCTAAGATTTCCCGTAGGCATATACAATGAAGTCTTGCTTATATTATCTTTGTTGTTCTTGATTATTGGTTGCTTATGTTTGTTTCTTTGTTATGTATTTTAAAATGTCTATTACTCTACCTCCCTGACCCTCCATTTTTATACTCCTCTACATTCTCTATTACTTTATCTCCCTGACCCTCCATTTTTATATTCTTCTACATTCTCTATTACTTTATCTCCCTGACCCTCCATTTTTATATTCTTCTACATTCTCTATTACTTTATCTCCCTGACCCTCCATTTTTATATTCTTCTACATTCTACTTTATCTCCCTGACCCTCCATTTTTATATTCTTCTACATTCTCTATTACTTTATCTCCCTGACCCTCCATTTTTATATTCTTCTACATTCTACTTTATCTCCCTGACCCTCCATCTTTATATTCCTCTACATTCTCTTGTCCTCCCTTTCCATCTCCCTCATCGCCATCCCGGCACGCCTTCACCCAGCGGCCGCCTTAGTGAGGACTGACTGATTGTGCTGCGTGTGTGACTTACGTTATAATTGTTACACACTGGCGGCTGTTGCTGTTTGTCTTGTTGCTGGATTCTTTTGTTGCTGTTGTCTGTATATTGTTGTGCTTTTGTTTTCTTAATTTTCTTCTTGTTCTTGTTGTTCTTGTTCTTGTTGTTCTTTTCTTCTTTATTGTTGTTATTATTATTATTATTATTATTATTATTATTATTATTATTATTGTTGTTGTTGTTGTTGTTGTTGTTGTTGTTGTTGTTGTTGTTGTTGCCCTCCTCTTTCTCTTCCTTCTCCTCCTTTTCATTATCATCGTTATCATAAACTTGTTGCTACTACTACTACTACTACTACTACTACTACTACCACAACCACCACCACTACTACTAAAAACTGCAAGGACAACTATTACTGCCACTACCATCACCCCGACCAACACGCTTCTATTACTACAATGGACCTTACTATTATACCTCTCCTCACGCCTCCTCTACCCCCCTTCCCCCTCCCTCACACACACATCCACCACGGTAACGTATCGCCGCCGTACACTTTTCAGGATGGACTCAGACTCAGGGCCGCTCGTTGTCACCTGTCCCGCCGTTTGTCTCTCCTCCCCGCCCACTCGTCACCAGGAAGCGATGGCCTGCAACATTCACCTGCCCCTACCTCCCTCCACCCTGCTCCTTCCCCACCACCACCATCACCACCATCCCCTCCCATCATCACATACACACATAGCCAGCGCCGAGTCTCTTCCTTCCTCATCACACACACACACACACACACACACACACACACACACACACACACACACACACACACACACACACCACGATGCATTCATTCTTATTTTTTTCGATTTTGCCTGTCTAGATTCGTTTTACAGTGCTTATTTTTATTTTATTTTTACTACAACCGTGGAACTAAATTTATGTGATCTGTTTACGTCTTCCTATTGAAAACTTTCCGCTGGGTTCTTTACTGCGAAAAAGGATCGTGTGTAATATTTTTGCTGGGATCTTATTTATACCTCACCGCTTGCAGGAATGTAGGAAGAATCTCTCACAGACTGAAAGAGGGGCGACCGCGGACCACTGACGACGAGGCTGAAAGTGTGTGTTCGATTTGTTGCGTCTGCCAGTGAGAAAGGAGGAAAACGAGGGACGCATTGCTGCCTTGCCTCGTCTAATGTGGGTCAACTTTGGGACAACGACATGAGTTGAATGGACGCAAGGGCCGAGAAGTGAGACGAAGAAATGATTAAAAGTCGGACAACAACCAAAACGGGCGGGCGATAGAGAGACTGTCGACCTCCTTGCGATCTGGGTAAAATATGGGACAGCGAGCGGAGTGGGGAGACGGAATGGCTGACAAGTTAGAGATAAAGGCTGAAAAAACGGACAACCAAAGCATTATCGTATCTTCGCTGGTAGACGGGCCATAGAAAAACAGTTGACCTTCTCGTGGTGTGGGTCAACCATGGGACAGTGATTTGCGGAGTGGAGTGGACGCAAGGGACAGCAGGTAAGGGGAGGAAAGGTTGAAAGGACGGCCAATAGGAAAACCCTATCGCCTCTTCATTGGTATAGGCGGGCGATAGACAGTTGGAGTTCCCGTGAAGTGCGTCAATTTGGGACAGCGACATTTAGAACGGAGTGGACGCAAGAGCCGAGAAGTGAGAGGAAGGAAGGTAAAAAGGACAAGCTTGAGAATATTATTGTATCTTTATTGGTATAGACGGGCGATAACGAGACACAGTTGCCGTCCTCGTGATGTGGGTCAACTTGGGACAGCGACATTTAGAACGGAGTAGACGCAAGAGCCGAGTAGTGAGAGAAGGAAAGGCTGAAAAGACGGACATCAAGCAGAACAGTGTCGTCCTCTTCATTGGTGTTGGCGGGCGACAGAGACACATGCAGTTGTAGATCTCGTAAAGTGGGTCAACTTGGGACAGCGACATGAGTAGTGCAGTTCACACAAGGGCCGAGCAGTAAGAGGAAGAAAGTCTAAGATCAATAATTCCATATTCTTCAACGCACCGGGCTCCTATTACGACTTTCTCCCAAGGCCACAGAGGTGATTAACAAGGTCTTCCTCGGTGATTTTCCCTGTTTATAAAGTGCAGTAGTCGTGTAAAGCTATCACGAGGATCACAAAACAGTCCATGGAAATCCCAGCAACTTCTACGAGAGGCTTTTCAAACCGGCGACCTGAGGAAGCGATACGTAAAGGAATACAGGATTAAGTAAACAGACGGACAAAACGAAAACATAATAATATCTTCACTATTTTAGGCAGACGATAACAAGACACAGCTGCCGGTCACGTCGATGTTTGTTAACCAGCAGAGACATTCGATGCGGCTCGTGAAGTGGACGCGAGTACCACCCCGTGACGCCGACGCCTCACGTGGGTTGGTCCGGGCGGCCATTTAGTGAACTCAAACTACCACCAGGGTCATAAAAGTACCTCTGAAAATGCCCCAAACTCCCATGAAAGCCTTGTGAAATGTGTGCATGTGGACTGAAATGTTTAAGAATACTGTCCCTGTAATACTGCGCCGTTTTGTTATTTGATTTTACACCGAAAAGAGTGAGTGATCTTTTCAAGTGTCTGAGAATACCGAGCTATTGTTCACCTGGCACCAACGAATACCAAGTGTGTGAATTCTGGGCCCCATACCAACCTAAGGGCCAGATTACTAAACTCCTCGGAGCCTTAGTACATCTGTTTTTAAAGGCTTCCGCGGAAGTTGTCGGGGTTTCCATGGGTGGTTTCCTGAGCCTTGTGGTAGTTTTGCAAGGCTTCCGCGCTGCAGTGAACGGGGAAAACACTCATGGCAACCCAATGTAGCTCCTCTCTGGCCTTAAAAAAATAGCCGTAACAAGGACCAGAAGCTTTTGTTGATACCAGTCGGGAGTTATAGGGGTTTCCTGAGCCTGGCAGTAGTTTTGCAAGGCTTCCGCGCAGTGAACGAGGAAAACATTCATGGCAACTCGACGTAGCTCCTCCCTGGCCTTAAGAAATAGCCGTAACAAGGACCAGAAGCTTTTGTTAATACCAGTCGCGAGTTATAGGGGTTTCCTGAGCCTGGCGGTAATTTTGCAAGGCTTCCGCGCTGCAGTGAACGAGGAAAACACTCATGTCAACCCAATGTCTAAGTCTATATACTACCAAGTCGGGTTATGTGGATGACAAAAGTGAAAAACTTCTGCGCATCTTGTGAAAAGTGGCAACTCAGCGAACGCCGTGACGTCAGTGGTTCAGTCGTGGTTCAGCTGCCTGTGTGTACGGACGCGCTCTGGATAGTTGTGCGAGGGCATGTTTCGTAATTAATAAGTGATCATGTCTAAAAAATGTGCTGTTAAAGGGTGTGAAAATCGCTATAGACATAGGAAATCAAATTTGACTTTTCACCGCATCCCAAAAGACCCTGAAATAAGGAAGAAATGGGTTCTGGCGTGTAAATCTGATGATAGCCGCCGCCGCCATGACACCGACGCCAGAGTATGCTGCACGCACTTTGAGGAGTCTTCATATGAGCCCACCAGTTTAAAGTATACACTACTCAATATAGCAGTGCCAAAAAATCAACGACGACTTAAGGCTGGAGCTGTACCAACGATATTACTGCCACACCAACAAGGTGAGTGTTGATTTTTTTTTAAGTGAATTAGATTTGAATTTAAAGTTAGATTTGACGGTGCTGACTGGCATACCGTGGGCGGTGTAGGGATGTTATCATTATCCTTGATGGCACTTTGGGATGAAATATTGAGTTCCTGTAATGCAGTGGTTCTCAAAATGGGGGTAATTACCCCCATGGGTGTAATGAAGCCGTTGCTGAGGGTAATGAGGTATTTCTAAAATTAAAATACTTTAGAGTAAAATTCAGTAAATTGATAAATAATAATAAAACATGTAAATTAAAGAATTATTTAATGACTAACTAATATCGAACATATGCATTTTATTTATGCAAGTTATACCAAAATAAAATTGTTTTCTTCAATAAAAGGCTGAAAGAAAATGGGAGTACCATGAGTTTTTGTGATGTAACCGAGCAAAACAGAGTGCAGAAGGTAAACAGGGTAATGTTTTACATCGTGCCTTACTCATGTTACAGATGATGAAGCCCAGAATGGTGCCAGACAGCTGTGTGACCTCATCACCTCACACAGGTCAACATTTTGAGACCAAAGGTAAGTTAAGCTATTGCTTGCCCCCAATGTATTGCAAGTACTATATAAAAAAATCTTGCAACAAGAGAGAGAGAGAGAGAGAGAGAGAGAGAGAGAGAGAGAGAGAGAGAGAGAGAGAGAGAGAGAGAGAGAGAGAGAGAGAGAGAGAGAGAGAGAGAGAGAGAGAATTTTAATGTCCATTAATGTGCTTTCATGAAATGATTTGTGCCTTACTCATGTTACAGATGATGCAGCCCAGAATGGTGCCACAGACAGCTGTGTGACCTCATCACCTCACACGGGTCAACATTTTGAGACCAAAGGTAAGTTAAGCTATTGTTTGCCCCCAATGTATTGCAAGTACTATATAAAAAAATCTTGCAACGAGAGAGAGAGAGAGAGAGAGAGAGAGAGAGAGAGAGAGAGAGAGAGAGAGAGAGAGAGAGAGAGAGAGAGAGCTCTTGCTCTTGCTGTACAGGTGACCCGTTGGAGAGTCAGGCCTTCGTATCGGCACGCCCTGTAAAAATAAAAACAACACAAGCAGTATCCATTACAAATCTTCCAATTCCCTATTTCTTGCACACCACATCTTTTCCAGAAAACTCTTCATGGCTTCTATAATTCTATCATTTGCTTCATCACTCAGTCCCAGCAGCAGCAGCATCCATTCCCTCTCTGTCCTTGCAGTCCTCCCATTCACATCCCAGCCCATCTCACTCATTGCCACCCTCATCATCTCCGTCCTTTCTCTCCGGTACCTCCCACACACCAGTATCACATGCACGACAGTTTCATCCACACCCCTGTCACACATCTGACACACTTTGCTGCGGGACTCAGACCACCTGTAGTTTCTTGCATTCACATTCATACACTGCGCTCGAGCTTGGAAGAGAAGATCACCACCCAGGCTTCCATCATACCAGCTGACACACTGCGGGGCTTCCTTTTCCCTGTACCACTCCAAAGTAGTCTTTCGCTCCATCACATGCTTCCATCTCCTCAGACCGTCACCTTTCACTGCACTGTCTATCTCTTTCTTCCACTTTCTCACATTCCATTCTAGACCCTCACTATTTCTGTCAGTCGCCTTCCATTCAAAGAAACGCCTCCCTTCCTCTCTGCTCACCCACCTGACTCGCATACCACTGTCACCAACCATTCTCATGCAGTTTTTAATCCATTTGCTCTCATGCACACTCCACAAGTAGACCTTCCGTGCCAATCTCGCGTCATCCATTCGTTCCAGTCTGACTTTGTATCTAAGGGTAGCCTTCCTAAATCTTTCCCTAAAGGTACTCCACCCCATATCACCCCTCAATGCTTCCACCGCTGCATATCTTGGTGCATTCAAAGCTAACCTACCGATCCTATTTTGCCCTACTTCCAATTTATCCATTTCCAACTCACTCCATGTAATCACCTCCATCCCATACATCACACTCGGCACTGCTACACTCTTCCACACCTGATGCACATCATACTTACATGCTCTCATTCTTGCCGCACTTCCCAGACGGCCCACCCATTGATTAACTAGGCTAATCTTCTCATTCTTTGTCCTTTCACATCCTCTCGGACTCATCCATACACCCAGGTACTTATATGCATCTGTTTGCCCTAGCTCTGTGTCTCCTAGCCTCCAGGTCCTATTTCTCTCATCTTCTGCCCCATTCACAACCATTATCTGACTTTTCTCACTACTATATTTCACTCCAAAATCTCTCCCATACTCATTTACCACATCTAATAGTTCCTGCAGTTCCTCCGCTGACTCACTCATGACTACCACATCATCTGCATATAGAAGCACACTTACCCTGTCTTCTCCCACTTTTACTCCTGCATTCTTTCTCCTCATCCTGGCTGCCAACTCCTCAGTGTACAGACTGAAGAGAGTTGGAGACAGGATGCAGCCCTGCCTAACACCTCTTTCACTCCTCACCCACTCTGTCTCTAATGCTCCTAACCTATACCTGGCTCTTGTATCCACATACATGCTCCTAATGATTCGCACTATCTTATCACTCAAACCTACTTTCTCCAGTACCTTGCACATCACCTCCCTGTTCACTCTATCATACGCTTTTTCAATATCAAGAAACCCAAGATACAACGGACTTCCATTCTTCCTTTTCCTCTCTATCATCTCATTTACCACATACATATTGTCCTCTGCCCTCCTGTCTGTGCGAAAACCATTCTGCTCCTCACCCAGCACTCTCTCTTTCAATCCACTTACACAGCCTTTCATTCAACACAGCACAGAAAATCTTTCCCACCGTATTCGCCAGGGCTATCGGCCTATAATTCTTCAGCTCTTTCTTACTCTTATGTCCTCCCTTGTGTATCAGAGTCACTCTGCATTCGTTCCATTCCCGAGGCACTCTCTCATTCTCCCATACACAGTTGAATAGCTCAGTCATCCTGTCTATCACCACCTCACCTCCATTCTTATACAATTCATACGGGATCTCATCCAGCCCTGCTGCCTTGCAATTCTTCTGCTTCTTCAAACATACCTCGACTTCCTCTCTGCAAATTCTCTCATTCAGCTCATCCGCATCCTTCCTCTCAAGCGTTACACATCCCTCTCTCACCTCAAAAACTTCACCCAACCCTCCAATCTCTTCCCAGAAACCTTTTATACACTCTTTCATTCTATCTGTGTTCCTGATATCCTCACCATTTACTTTCAGGCACTCCACGGTTTCACTATCAGTCACACTCTCACCCCTCAAGAATTTATACCATTCACGCCCACCTTCTAGGCCTTTTTCTTTCAGAGCCTCAATCACACTCCTCTCACACCTGACCTTGGCCTCCCTAATCTTCCATTTAGTGACCCTCTGTTGCCTTACATACTCTGACCATGTATTCTGATATTCATTCTCTGCCTCAATGTTTTCATGTCTCTCTTTCCTCAGTCTCCTACAAACCTTATTCAGCCTCTTTCGCTCCTTCCTAGCATCCCTGATCTCCCCATTCCACCATGGCTTGTACTTTCTCTTCCTTCCATTCGTACTCACATACCCAATCCGTCGAGTTGCGGCTCTCCTTACATTTCCTACAAACTCACTATTGGAGAGAGAGAGAGAGAGAGAGAGAGAGAGAGAGAGAGAGAGAGAGAGAGAGAGAGAGAGAGAGAGAGAGAGAGAGAGAGAGAGAGAATTTTAATGTCCATTAATGTGCTTTCATGAAATGATTTGTGCCTTACTCATGTTACAGATGATGCAACCCAGAATGGTGCCACAGACAGCTGTGTGACCTCATCACCTCACACGGGTCAACATTTTGAGACCAAAGGTAAGTTAAGCTATTGCTTGTCCCCAATGTATTGCAAGTACA